>NW_010270882.1:7503-29497 GCF_000690775.1 Eurypyga helias
AAATTAATTCTTTCGAGGAGCCAAGAGGGAAGAACCAGAGAAATCTGAAGAAATGAAATACAGCTTATACAGGGGGCTTAGATATACACGAAGCTTGTTTAGAGGCAATATTGGTCCAAGGAAAACTGTGCAAACCTTTGCGGCAATGCTAGAGAGTAGACTACACATACTAAAGACGTTTTATACTTGGTTATTATCTCCTGTGACACAGACGAGTGTTTACTTTTGTTGGACGTTTATTATCTCTCACATCTTTAGTGGGATGATGGAAACAGAGAAACAAGCATCCCGCCAATCCAAACCAAAGATTACCTTTGAACTCCCATAGTTGCAACCAGCTCATTCACAACTCACAAACTACTCATAAGAAAGAAGGGGTTTAAAAAGGTAATGTATTTTATAAATTCCTCTTGCACTGCGAGCAACAGATGCAAAGATTCACGCAGAAGATCAGTAAAGGCAAGGTTTGCAAAGCAGGAAGGAGATAGGAGGCTAACACAGCTGTCATTTTTCACTACTCTTCATTAAATATTAAGGGGAGTCCCATGAGCATGGGTCATTTGTTTACTACTCTGCACGCTAACTGGCCAAATAACTGAATGTAAACTGAGCACAGGTTACCAGAAGTCAGGTCATTTTTTGGGTCACCAAAAGCCAAGTAATTTTCTTTTGATTATATAGTAAAAAAGGAAAAAAAAAAAGATATTAAACAGCTATAAAGCTTTTCCAGTAGGAACCAGGCAGTGCCCTGTGCCCAGCTGTTAATATCAATGCAAGTAGTCATAGTAATACAAATTGCACACAACTGCATTAAAAAAAATGGAAGGAAACACAAACAGTTAAAAACACAGGCTGACTAAATAGCATTTCCAGAGACAGAAGAGTTACAGGATGTCAGGTTGCTCTGAATTGCTGCTCTGGGGTGACTAGTCCTGAAAATAAAATGTGTCCTTGGGCTCAAAATGGCACAAAAAGCCTTTTGCACAAATGGGCAGGAGTGCAGGCAGATCCATGTAGATCTGCTCTTATCTATGCAACAAACACCGTGAGACTGTCTGGGCTTGGGCTGGGGCCAGATCCAGATCGCTTGAAGAGTGGAAAAGCTGGGGTGTTCCCTGGGTGGCATTATTTGCTGAGGTGCTGCCCCTCCCAGGCCTGTTTTTGGAAGGGGAAAGGGATAGACTTGGCTGGCTTGCTGGCTGGCTGGCTATCTATCTATCCATTCCTATCTATAATTACACTTTACCTATATTTAAAGACAAATTATTTGCCTATGAAATGCGAGATGGGATATTCAGGTTACATATTACAAAGATGTTTCTGAGGTTAAGAACATACCTACGGAAGGTGCAGGATCTCACCACTGGAAGTTAAGAATAGGTTAGACAACCATCTCTTGATAATTTTATGGGCATAACTGACCTCATCCTGGGGAATATGGACGAATTAGACAACTCTTTGAGTTTCTTTCCATCCAGCTCTGTCTTTCAATAGCCTGTGACTTTGTTTTATTTAGGCAACATGTAAAATTGATTGTATTTGCAGGGTACATCACAGTAGCTCTGAAGCATCTGAATAATATACACTTGTGAGCTAACTAAGTTTTTTAAATGTACATCAATTTTTTCCTATTATGAATTAGAAAAAAAAAATCTTCATAAAATTGCACCCAAGAGCACAAATAAAGTATTTAGCATTTGAAAACCATAATTTTCTCAACCAGGAGAAAGGAAAATTATCTTTTAAATAAAGCAAGTTTTGACCTGCTCAAAACCCTACACTTCCCAGGAGAACATACATCCATGTGTTTTCCTGAGCGAGACAACTGAAAAACATGTATTTAAGCTTTAAAGCTTCCATAGGTTATAAACATGAAAAATACTGATTTACATGCCAGATGTTAACATGCTACAGCATCATACAAGCAGCCAGTTACATCTCTTCCTCCTGACTCCTTTGCAAGGGCAGGACTAGTGGAGTTTTCTAAGGGGGAATTCATCACGACTGTGCTTTTGCAGACTGGGATGCTCAGCTGAGACCGATGGCAGCAACATGAATGGGGCCAAGCTCCGCTCACCAAGCAGTGCTGCTGGTGTTCACAAGAACACAACATCCATAAAATATGTTTAAACACATTTAAAACATACAGCAGTGGCAAGGGGAGTTCATTTAACCAAAATACTGAAGGGTGGGTTTTTAAATAAATAAAATAAATAAAGTTTATTCCAAAACGTATACCTCTCGCTGGCAAGCTCTGCTAACCTGGGAGAGTGCTACTTCCACAAGCAGCTTCACTGGTGATGGCTGGACTGGACATGTGAAAGGACTGGGCACTTAGAAAACAGCAACTCTCCATGATGGTGTTTTATGATTACTTGTTCCTAAATAGTAATTGTGCCATCAAACATCCGGATGGAGAATTAATTATTGGAAATAATTCAGAAAACTCTGATGTCAGTTTATTTCAGTGAAGAACACCACAGGTTTGTAAAACCCACCAAGCAAATGAAATTATGCAAATCATCTGAGGAACAGCTGTACCAGCAGCATGAGTATGAACCGACCTGGCTTTGGCGCTCCCCAAAAAGACAGCAGCCAAGGCAATGCCATGGGAATGCGCGCAGAGAAGCTAGGAAAGGCAGAAATGCTTTAAAATTCCATGTTACGTGATGGTAGAAACACCCCATCTAATAAAAATGGGAAGAGGCCCTTAATCACTAGCAGGATAAGCACAGATTTGCAATTGCAATAAAGCAATTTTAGAGTAAAGCAGCTGAATATAATTTTCTCCCGTCATGCCGGGAGTGGAGCTTGGAGACCAGCGTGGACGCTGACATGGGCAGTTGTGGAAGTAAAGAAGGTCTTTCCAGGGACAGCAACCAGCCCGTGTCTAAGGAACAAACTGCAACTGGGGCGTGAAGCACCACAGCAAACACCCCGTACTTTTATATTTCAGCAAGAACCTGATTTCATACATTGTAAGCCTTTAGTGAATAAATTAACTCCAAATGTTTATAATCTTCGGCATAAGGAACATTTCAAAGCGATTTTTTTCCCCCTGAAATTTCTACTTGGATTATAGTTCGCTGTTGTATCTTTGTAAGCAAAGGATTACAGTCAACATGAGCGCAGAGTGTTTTCATACATACAGGAAAGGTATTCACTAACCTGTCTGTTTCATCTTATGGCTATTGCCTTTGGCTGGCCGCAACCTAACCTAACCCACCTCATCCCAAACCAGCTCATCCCAACCCAACCCAGCTCATCCCAACCCAATCCAACCCAGCACAACCCAACCCAACCCAATCCCATCCAACGTGCCACTGGCGTCATCCATCTTCTGCTTGGTCTGCTGGTGCACAACATCCCTGGGGCAGCCACAGAAAGAGAAGCTTGATTTTCCTTCAGAGGTTAATGGCTAAAAGAAAAAAAACTCAAGAAGCCAGGTGCTGCCTCTGCAGTGTTTTGTCCCAGGGGGAAAACCAAGCAAAATGCATCTCCACCTGGACCAGTCCTGCTGGGCAGAGTCACAGGAGGGTGTAAATGGGATGAGTGAGAGGGAGGACAGGGGTGGGGCCATATGTCCACTTTCCCGCTAACGCTGGACACCTGCTCCAGGTGCCACCAGCTGCCAAAAAGGACTCACCCTCACACATCATGAGAGGTGAAACGTAACTGCCTAAACCCCAGTGATGCTGAAAATCCTGATTCAGCTGTTTACCACCCCCTGTGATGTGTAAGCTCCACAGACACCTCAGCTCCTGACCTCAAAGCTTATGCCTTATTACAACAGCACTTCTGTACATGCTCAGAAACACCTTGGGCTTGTCAGGGCAAATACTTTCATGGGTCTCAGGCAGATAGAGAGGTCCCCCCTCCTCCCTAATGCTGAGTAGATGTGCGAGCCTCAGGCTTCCTGAGGCTTCATTTACCCCAAATCTCTTCCCTCTCTTTGCCTGTTTTTCTTCCATCCAGGACATGTATTTCTCCAGGACATCTACTTCTTCAGGACATCCACTTTTGAATTCCTCTCCCACACCTTGCCCACCTTGCAGCTCTCTCTGAACTCTTGCCCACCACTTGGCCCTGATCCTGTTGCATCACATCCACCCACTGACCCCAGCTTTCCTGTCCTCATAGCCCACCAATTTCTCCCTTTTCCTGACTTTTCTTCAACCCTGTCTCACCAAGACTTCCTCCACCTCACTGCTACTGCATGCATCCTGTCTTTCCTCACCAACACTTTCATCTTCCAGTTGTTGCCATTAGCCCACCAACCACATCTTCCCTCTCCACAGTTCCTTCTTTCTTAACAGAAAGTCACAGGTCTGTCTTTGGCATGTTTAAAAAAAAAACAAGCTACACCTACCACCCAGGTGTGGTGGTGAAGGCAGAAAAAGGGGACACACCCATGAAAATGCAGCAGTTGTACCCTGAATGGTAAGAGAAACGAGGAGCTGATCGCCTAGGTGAGAATTATGGTTTCATGGGAGACACAGTACATTTTTTAGTGACTTCATGAAAAGGTAACACATCCATTTGTAAAACACTGTGGAACATGGAGCTGGGCCATCAGCATACAAACACCATGTAACAAATGGAGCTAAAAATTTAAGTTTTGTGAGTCATTAACAGACTGATATTTTTGATAACATTTTAATTCAGTCAAGCAAGGATAAAAAATTTGCTGGGGAAAAAAATGGAAAAAAACATTGTGAATTCGGGGTGTGAATAACCCTGGTGCACTTGCAGTAAGTCATATATGGTTAACTGATACCAGATATATTTTTCTCGTTTGTGTTTATCAGCTGCTGTGTATGTATGTACAGAAATACATATTTACACACACATACACACTTTATCCATCGAAGACCTGTACGGCCCACTTACAGGAGTGCACGGCTGTAATAGTGCGAAAGATGGCAAGAAGACAGTGCTGTTGCACCAGTGAATTTACACTGCTATAGTGAGTGTTAACCTTCTTTTATTAGTGTGACCTTTGCTGGTCGTTGCTAATGAACATTCTTGAAGAAGACAGGTGATTGAACCCAGACTTTAGGATTTTATGGACAATGATCGTTGTTGTGGGTCAAGTACACCTGTGCTGCAATCATAAAGTCAATAACCCCTACGACAGCAGCTTTACATGCAGCTGTCTCAGAAGAATGCCATTTCTGTAACTTGCAGCCTTGGGAGACGCTGTTTATAATTTATACCCAATCTGAAGCGCAAAGGTTTTTCTCTCCTGCAAGTCATGGTAATCAATACAGGTCTGCACCTATTACAGCCCAATGAGATGAAGTGCGCGGCAAGGATCAGCTGCGCCCGCCAAAAGCCGCAGCTCATAAACACGGCTTTGCAAAAGACCCCGTCTCCAGCGGCCATTCCCAGCATCTACGCTGGGAGAGCAAAGTGGGAAATAATTCTTTGTAAGGGTGCCATCCCAGCTGCTTAGTGTCGCAAACTAAATTAATTGCGTATTTGCCTTGGAACTACTCAGAAACTTGATTTTTTTTGGTGTGTCACATAGATTTCAGGCTTGTGCACCCTAATTCATAACACATCAAGACTTAATGCAGGATACTCTGACACTCCCATATCATGAAAACCAGCAATTTAAGACTAAACACTAATTCGCCAAGGCTTTGCAGATGTGAATTACACTAAATTTAACTAAGCTGAATAATATCACACTTCCTGTGACTTAACCTCAGAGATGTCATTAGAGGGAGCATTTGAGATTAATGACCATAAAGCTGCATTTCACTCCCTGCTTAACCCTCGTCCTCGCTGCAGCAAACAGCAGCCTTGTCTGGAAGCGCTCATCACGTTTCCCTTGGGCGCGTGTCTCGCTTCCCACCCTTCTGAACAACGCCACCCAAAAATCAGCCACAGGAGATGTCGGGGATGCAAGGGCGGTGAGCCAGACAAGCGGCGGTGAGTTCAAGACAGGCATCAGGTGGGGGAAGCGGTGAAGACTGGCATTGCAACAGCAAAGCGAGGCGCAGGCAGAGCGAAGGCAGCCGTAAGGCAGACGAGACGGGAAGACACGTTGCGCGTCGGGATGCGTTGACCCCTGCCAACGCCCCGCCTGACATCCCTGTCTGCGGGAGTCAGACACACAAGCGTGAGCGTGGGAGGTGGGTCTGCCACCAGCGGGAGGGAGAACTCAGAAGTCTGGGATGAACGTGAAGGGAAATATTAAATTCACAACAAGGAAAAGGGAAAACTGCAAGTAAACAAGCCCTTAAGAGCAGGGGATGCTCACTGTGGGTTTGCATGAGTGACTGGTGGGTCCCATTGCTGAGCTCTGACTGGAGAAGGCTCAGAGGGACCCAGGAACCAGCGGGGTGAGGGAAAGATAAAGGTTTCTCCTGGAGGAACTGCAGATCATGTCATGCCTTGCATCCACAGGAAAAGTACAACTGGACAGAAATCAGCCCCAAAATCAGGATGTTTCTGCTAATCCAGTTTTAATCACCCAACTGCAGAGTGGCAAGATTTTTAACCATTTCATTTAACCATTGCAATAATTAAATAAGCTTCATTTTGGAGGCCATTTTTGTTCTAAAACAGGGACTGATCCACGATTACCCTTTAAAAAACCCCAATCAACAAATCAAAACATCAAGCTCCAAAGCTGTATCTTCAAGCTGACAGTCGTCTCAATGTTGAAGCAACAATTAATGATTTCCCTACTAGCTAGAGAGAAAAATGAACCCAAAGACAGAAAACAATGAAGCTTAATGCCCTTGGTGCATTTCCAAGTACAATTTTAACTTCAAGATACAGTCCTGATCTAACAACTGATCTTTCCATGTGGAGTCTTCCAGGAGAACCAGTGCTGCTAAGTCAGACTGTGGAGCTACCAGAAAAAGCAAGCAAGATCCCTCATGTCATGGTAGACATCTTTTGCCAAGCATTTTGTGGGTTCTGAAGAAAACTTTGGTTTAGTCTCTCCCAGCTAGAAAGATGGTAAACCTCAGAGCTGGAGATGGAAATGCAAGAACCTTCCAGGAAAGTGTATTTGGAAGTGAAAGAGAGATGAAACATTCAAATGAGCTTCAAAACTTGGTGATTCAAATTATTTTCTTTTCCTTACATTGAGAATCTCAAGTTTTCTTTTTCTTTTTTTCCATAGAATTACAACAAAATGAAAAGAAGTTGTCGGGGTAATTTCTCTCTGAAGAATCACTGAACTGGAATTATGTCATCTTGCATTAAAATTATCAGTTATTGCCACAGTTGGCCCACAAATATTATATTAAAAAAGCAGGAAGAAAATCACTTAAATACATTTGGGGAATTCTTTTGTTTGTGCCCTGTGCATATCTTTTAATACTTATTGCTCCAATTTGGCTCGGTTTGTCTGAACTGCTGTAGGTTGTTTTTTTCTCAAAAAAAGTTTAAAACAAACTGTTGATATATTAAGGAAAAAAACTGCATAGGGAAAAACAAGATTGAGGTGGGATCTGATGTTAGTCTAAATGAGAGCAATATCAGCATGCACAAATGCACAGACAAGCACAGTTTGACAGCCACTGCTCATAAAAGATCCTGCAACGAGTTAATATGAAAACTCAGTCTCCTGTAGAGGGAAGTTAGAGAGGAGCTCATATATAAGCACTTGAGGAAAACCTGCACTGTGGCTGGAACACATATAGCACATTCCCTGTCATTCTGGGGATAAATGAAATGTTGTAACCACGATATATTGCTGTATTAAATTAAGAAAACTCTTTTTTTCCCAGTCTGTTGTGAAAAGAGAAGAATCTCTGACTGACTAAAAAGCAAAGAACTTGCAGTCAACAACATCCCCATCTGCTCTGACATGTTTTTCAGCTCCAGCACCAGAATGACACGAACGCTTTGCATTGATATCTCTGTAGCTGTGATTGTTACTTTCTGCAGGAACACCATGGAGTTTTACAGTGCAGATATTCCAGATTTTCATGTGTTGCAGTATTGCTTTTCCGGGTCTGCATTCAGATGCACCGAAAGCCTACGGGACTGTTGGAGCGAGGAAGGAGTGTGAACCATGTGGACAGGGCATTGCAGATAAAGGGTTTGCTCCTATGCAGATCTCCGTGAAGTTTGGGAAACCAGCAGCTCAGGGAGCTTTGCCCCACGTTGAGGTCTGTGCATCTGGGTGTCTGCAACAGACAGGATGGGGAGGAACGGGTCTGGGAGAGATTTACCTCTTCTCCCGCAGAGAGCTCACACACCGAGGCAAAAATACAGCTGTATCCCATTTCCATGGGACTTGCTCCCGTGCCAAAAAGCCTTCATTGCAGCAGGACCGTGACAGCAGATGCAGCTGGGGAGGAGCAGCGAAGCCCGCTCACCAGGGTCGTGTCGTCTGCAGCTGCAGAAACCTGCACAGAGCCCTTGGAGGGAGGGTACCCGGCCCCGCGCCCCATGGACGCTCCTGCTCTTTGGCAAGAGGAGAAGTAGGGAAGGCAAATCCACAGCCCCCGCGGTGGAACAGCACCCCTGCCACTGCCATGATTTCTCCAGGTTATAACTGTGCAGTAGGTGGAAGCGTCAGGGCTTGCCCCATGACACTGAGGTGCAGGGGTGCAGGTGGGAAATGCTTTTGCCACTGGTCTGAATGAAGAACCACCTCATCTGTGATTATTTTCCTCTTTTCTGCACAGGAGATGCTAGGGATGTACCTTGTAGGCATCATGCCACTGACCTTGGCACAGCGCTGACCAGGCTGGACTTTTAATGTGCATGCAAGTATTTAAGTTTCACAACAGAGGAGGTTCAGTAAAAAACCAAACACCCAACAAAACTAACAAAATAAATCTGTGACAGGCATGCTTAATACATCAAACAGATGCAAGAGCTTTGGTATGACCTGAGAAGTGCTAAAACCAAATGCTTCCTTAGGAGACCCATTGCTTAATGTGGATTTCTGAAATAAGAAAAGCAGATACTTTTTAATTGGGCTTAGTATCCCAAATGGGTCATGAAGATATCCGTATCTGACTTTTGTGTATAACGCAAGTGGGTCTTCTGTAGCTGGGGATCTCAGTAGTTCCCTTTATAAGGGCTGGTTTTCAGCTGCTTATAAATTTTGCCAAGCTAAGTATTTGGGATGAAAATTCCCATGCTCTGTCTCTGCCTCAGGCTGATTATTATTATTTTTTTGTGTTTCAACTAAAAGGAATTAGTCACTTCAGGAAATAAGATTGAGGAAAAACATGTTTTGCCCCCGTTGGGGGAAAAAAAAAGAAAAGAAAAAGAAAGCCTTACAATAATTTTGCTGAGCAGTTTCTGCGTCTCTGTTCTTCACAGCAATAGTTTGAAATTTGGAAGGTAGTGTCTCTGTTGTCCTTTTGCAGTTCCCATGAAAAACCACCCAGCTTTCTGCCTAGTCACACGCCTTTGAAAAGTCTGATTTGCATATGCTTAGCACAGAGTCCCCAGAATTTGGCAAACAACTGGCCAAAGACTGCTCTGATGATGCTGTTTGCAGTGGGCAAACTCCAGCCCAAGATTGAGCCAGACTGTTTTTTTGAAACTGCTGGTCCCAGATGCCGCAGGAGACAGTGGCGTCAGGCACAGAAACTAAGCACAGGCGGTGCTCTGTCCTGGGCTCCAAATAAAGAGAGAGGAGGACTAGCCCTGGGGGCAGCGTGAAGAGTGGACCAAGAGAGGATTGACTATGCAAAAAGACTGGAGATAAGAGGCATGGGAACAGCAAATAGGTGAAGGAAAGATCATTAAACCTGGAAAACTGTCTGCAAAGAGAGCTTGGGATGCAGAGATGGAGGAACACAGGTTCCCAGATTGAGAGCAGCCTTCTGGAAGACCCATCCTTGCTGAGCAAAGACAAAACTGACTGTCTGGGTCAGTGCTTCATTCTCCCTCAACTGCAGTTCATCAAGAAGGTGACAATCTACTACTAAAATACCCTGAGCTTCTTCACCTCACTTCACCGCCCCTCGTGTCTGAGCGCAAACACTGGATCTGAAATCTCCACTTCTGCGACTGACCTGCAGCAACAGAGCATCACATGATAAAATTTTGCTTCCTCGTCTTACCGTCGTTAAAAAAACAAAACAACGAACAGAAAACTACCTTAAGAGAATATCTGAAGCAGACATGCCAAAGGGAAAGGTTAAGGACACTCAGTTTTGTGCATGCCAGAATGACTCAGGAGTGAAACTAGGGAGGGGGAAATGGTTATTGGTGCTGCTCTGGTACAGCTTTTGTCTATGTTGTAGTGTTTTGTGCTGTCCTTGACGATCACTTGTGTGTTTTTCCACAAGACTCCTCTGTTGATCCACAGCTATTAGTGGGAGAAGAGAAAGCTCGTCCAAAGAGGCCAGACTTTTGTAGCAGAATGTGAAATAATTTCATTTAAAATGCAATGCAATGAGTAAATGAAGGAGAATGTAGTACAGACTGGGTATAGGAAACTCATGTAGTACAATCCTATGAAGCGTATATTGGCCATTATGTGGGTAGTGAATGAAATTAAGTGTTTGGATACAAAAAAACCCCAGGTATTTAAAGCAAAAATTAATGGCTATTTTAAAGAACATCAATAGGGAATTAATCTCATTAAGGGGAAAAAACCTTTACGGAGTTCCCAAGCTCCAAGGAGGGTTTTTTTGAGCATCTACAGGCAGGAGTCTCACCACAAGCAACAATCTTTTACTACTGAATCACTTGCAGTTGATTCGGCTCTCCGATCTTTGCCCATGGAAAGGCAGCACTCACGTGCTGTCTTATATCCAAAGTTTCCAGGTCACTGGATTTCCTGGTAGCCAAAGAAGAGCAAAGCTATGTCTAATGATCAGTCATATTTACTAACCTACGAGTCATATTTTTTCTTAGCTTACCTGATGGTAACCATTACTTCAACCTGAGCGTAGTTGCATTGTGCAACTGTGATTGCTGTAAAGCATGAGAGATAATACAGACATAAAAACTTGTTACGGAAAAATAGAAGAATGAGGTACTCAAAAAGGCAACTGAAAGCTTTATGTTTTGATTATTTAATTCCTTCATGAGATGATGACTGGCTGTTAACTGAAGAGATCATGAACCCCTCAATTATACTGAGAGCATCAACATCTGCCCCTGTACTCTGCTCTTCTGCCCCTGTACTCTGCTCTTGTGAGGCCCCACCTGGAGTGCTGCATCCAGCTGTGGAACCCTCAACATCAGAAGGATGTTGACCAGTTGGAGCGAGTCCAGAAGAGGCCACAAAGATACTCAGAGGGCTGGAGCACCTCTGCTATGGGGACAGGCTGAGAGAGTGGGGCTTGTTCAGCCTGGAGAAGAGAAGGCTCCGGGGAGACCTTAGAGCACCTTCCAGTACCTGAAGGGGCTACAAGGAAGCTGGGGGGGACTTTTTACAAGGGCCTGTAGTGACAGGACAAGGGGTAACGGGTTTAAATTGAAAGTGGGGAGATTCAGATATCAGGAAGAAGTTCCTCACAGAGAGGGTGGTGAGGCACTGGAAGAGGTTGCCCAGAGAAGCTGTGGATGCCCCATCCCTGGAAGTGTTCAAGGCCAGGCTGGATGAGACTTTGAGCAACCTGGTCTAGTGGAAGGTGTCCCTGCCCATGGCAGGGGGGTTGGAACTAGATGGTCTTTAGGGTCCCTTCCAACCCAAACCATTCTATGGTTCTGTGATTCTATGATAAAATGCAAAATGTTTGCATGCTGTCATGCTTTGCTCTAGCACGAGCTTCAGCTGGTCTGCCACTGTGGAGAGCAGTGGGTAATGTTCATCAATTAAAAGTTTGAACACTTCATACACTGTTGGAACTAAGAATGGCTGGTCACTAAAAGAAACAGTATTCTGTAATCACATCACATACATCTGCAGACTCATCCCTGAATTGTGCTGCCATAGCTTTTGTTAACAGTTACTTATTTCTTGATGTTTGGTTAACAGAAGAGTGAAACAACGAGAATGAACAAATGCAAAAAACAGTATGAAGAATTGTACAAGTTATCATAAACATCGCAATGGCAGTTTTAATGATAATCCTGTATGAAAGAAAGCTACATGTAAATTTTTACTTCATATGATGTATGACTGCATGATGTATAATGAGTTACTTATTTTGGAGTGACAATCATGCAGTGTTTCTTTTCCTTGCTTCAGCTGTTAGCACATACATTTCTGTGCTAACGTGATAGCATCCTTTGAATGAGATAAAAAGGAGGGTGACATAGCCACAGGCCACTCCATGGCAAACAGAATCAATTACCTCCAAACAACAATTTAATTCATCAATTTAAAATACAGAAAATCTGCTGAGTCTAACCAAGTTGTAAAGGCTCAGTTTCAAAAGCGGGTACCTAATACTCACACAAAATGCGTAACAAGCCAGGCAAATTACAAAAGCATTAATCTGCCGAATGAAGTGATCACCTGGAGAAACATTCATGTTCGGTAGCGTATTTACAACAGTTACCCTGTCCATACGTCACGTTACCATTCAGATAACACAACGCACGTTGCAAACTCTTACCCATGTTTTACAGCCAATATTTTTAAAATATTACCAGCTACTGTTTGCTGCTCTGCTTACTATGCCATATCACAGCACACCTCCTGAACTTGGCAGTAGTGTTCCTGTGTATACTCAAAAGAGTAATTTTTGCTCACCACCACAGGATGCCATACCTTTGCTCTGTGTAATACAAAAACTGCTCATGACAAAATCCCGGTTCTTAGTGGCTCTGAACTGGCATAATGTTGACTTACTCTAGCTGAGACTCTTAACCCATGCATCTATCTGTACCCTTTCAATTTCATGAGACACTAGGTAGGAAAATGCTGTCTCTCTTATTGTGATCATATATGCATGCACCCTAACAGACAGTGCCCTGGCATACAGCAGTCTCTCAAGTATTCGGTAAAAACTCCATACTTAATAATCAGATTTTCAGGAGAAAAACTCTCCTATTCCCTTTGTCTTGAATGCAAGCTGGGCGCTAGCACAAATATTTCTCTCTTAAGTAGCTATATTCCACACAGTTAACTCTCTAAAGCTAGGAACTAGGCAACTAACCCATTATAGGAAGCCAAATGTGCAGAAGACACAAATTAGTTTGTTGAGGAGCAACAGTCACCAGGCTTTACTGACATTTTTGTGTTTCGCATGTTCTCCTTCAAAATATTTTCTCCCTAATCTGAATTAATGTCATGAAGCATAGCAGACTGCTTGGTAGGCTTCTTGGGTAACAGGCAGGTAACAGTGAGTTTTCTGTAAACGGCTCATGATACATATGCTGATATAAGACTAATTTTTACCTAATGTGGATAAAGACTAATTTTTACCTAATGTGGATAAAGTGTGTGAGTTAAGAGTGTGAAAAATTAGAAGCCAGAATGAAAACAAGACTACAAGAATTTGGCTTTTCACTCTTTAAAACTAAATACTGGAAATCTTTTCATTTCATAAAATTGCCCACTTTGCCATCCATAAAGCCCTGTCCTGGACCCTCTTCAACATAAAAAAAGATAAATCATTCCACAAGTGGCAACATAAATCTGTTCTTTGCTGTCACTTTTGCTAACAGGAGTGCTTGAGTTGTGAATCTGTAACAAGTTTTCACTACAAAATGATGAAAAGTTGGCACTTTCACAAAGCTCCAGCAACAGAGAAATACTCTGATCACGTGGCAGTGCTTAAAACCACTGCTTTTTGCCTTCCTTTACATGTGGCATGGTTCACGACTCTGCAGTCAGGGGGATCAAACGTCCTGTGGATCCCTTGAGATTTATCTCCTTCACCTGGAAGCTTGCAATTATGATTCATGGTACTGGATGATGTAGACACTCCCCTTCAGTACCATCTGTTTTCATTTATGATGTTAAAAATAAAACCAGCAAAATTCTTAAACAGTTATTCCATGTCCCAGATCCTCTTAGGAGGAACAGGCCAAAGTCAAGCTTGCTGAGCCGTACCCCAACCAGAATCCCCATGGTTTTATAGATTTAAGTAGCTTAACGTTATTTCAGTGTGCCACACCGTCACAAAGGGGCATTATGAGTGTTAAGGTTGTCAGTCTGCTGAGCTATCAAAGATTAGTTAATGTAGAAATGTATCAACATCCTTCATATAAAGCTAATCAAATTTGAAATTACTGACATGTCACCTTGAGGAGGAATTTGATTTATTATTTGCAAAGTAATCCAGAAAACAGTGAGATGCACAGCCATAAGAATTACTGTTACACTGACTTTGTGACACTACATTAGTTTTGTTGTTGCTTTTGTACCTTCACTAAATAATAATAAACAACAAAACTTCCTTTGTGCCATTAAGTTGCATGAATATGAAATGTGGCTGCTTCTAAGGAATAACTCGGCTTGGATCTAAAACCGCACAAGAGTTGTTTGCTGTTAATTAATGATAGGTAGCGGAACGCACAAAATCGCGTGCAGCCATTTCTCCTCTCTTCAATGGTCCCACACTCAATGGGGAAAGTTGCCAAAAGTCATTTTAGCTCTATGACCTCCCTTGCTTGTTTCTCCCCACAGGGTAGCAGGGCCTGCTCCAGTGGGATCAGTTTTTAAATGTCATGCAAATAGCATGCAAATTTTTAAATGTCATGCAGTTTAAGTGCATACATAATTTGTAGCATATTTACTTATTTGTGCTCATAAATCACAATGCCTGCGAACACAAACCAGCCATGCAACTGCACAAACACTTTTTGTGCGCAAATGCAAGCCCATCCGAAAATCTGCCTGCATTTACCTTTACAACAGATACACGACTTGGCTTTGTCTTCAAGATAAAGACAATGCAGGATCCCATTCCAAAAAGTCACACGCCTAGTTAATTGCACTGCAGTATTCATACAATCCATAGTGTGATTCCACACACAGCACTCACGTATGCCATAGACTAAGTTGTCTGAAGTAAAGATTTGTTTTTAGCACTGATATGTACTCCTCGTTATGTATAGCTCTGTACGTATATGAATGCATATTTATGGCACAACGTAAATAAGAGTTCTGCATCTGAGATCAGCTATCCTGGTAAGTAAATGACTATGCGTATAAACAAATCTGTTCACTACCTTCAAATATTTTTATTTGTCATATAATTATATCATATACATATCCTCACAGATGTATAAAATATATTCTTAGGAAAATTGCCACAGAATGTTGTTGCTTATATTAAGTAAATGGTATATTTGTGTACTATGTTCCATACTTACATACACTAAGCATATTTGTATACATCTACAACTGCCAAATATTTCACTTCTGTTACTATACAAACAGGTTGATATTACTGAAAATAACACATCCCTCTACTAACTCTCCTAAGTGTTTTTGAGACTGGGTTACCAACATACCTTTCAGAAAATGTGTTTTTGTACGGATAAGGTTACATCACACTAGAACTAAGGACACTATACAGCTAGCTAGGCTTGCAGATAAGAACATAGCTTTTATCAATCCAATTAAATCAAGACTTACTCAAGCTGTAGCCTTCACTGCTACCATTAGCTGCTATCTCATGGTGCCAAATACTCTACAAGAAATCCTACCTGGATGTAAGAATGGTGGCTTGTTTTGGGTATTACCATCTAAATTTTTGGACCAAGTTACTAAACCTTTCCTTTCCCAGATGCTGAACTCAAGCTAGGGTGCACAGTGCTCCTTTTTGTGTTTCATCACCAAACCCCACGGCAAGGGCCAGAGGGTGGGGCACGGACCGGTAAAATGAACTGGAGAAGTGTGCAGGAGAAGGTGAAATGAAACTGTGAAGAACTGGCTTTTTACCATAGTCCAAATTTTCTTCTTATCCCCAGTGTGGGCCTTGCGAACCCATAAAAAGAAACAAAAAGTGCACTTACAGATGGCTTTGAAGACACTTGTTTCAAACCGCATCAATAAGATCAAGAGGAAACTTAGAATCTGAAACTGTACGAATTTTCAAAATGGAATTTAACTAACTCAAAGAGTAACAGGGGATGTGAGGTGAATTTCAAAATATTAGTGTTAACAACTTTCTTTTTTTAAACAGGTTCTCTCTGGCAAATAAAGCTGTTCAGTGATTTCAATAGAGTCAATATTATACACAAAAATGTGGTATCATTAATAACAATGAGAAAGAAAAGAATTCTCATGGGAGATGTAAAACTGGTGTGCAACAAGTTATACCCTCACTCTCCTAATCCAGTCTCAGCCATTTAATTTCATGTTTTTTAAATATATTAAAAGGCTTGGGTGTGGGGCTTTTTTTTTTTTTCATCCCCACAAAAGCCTTTTAAGCAGCATTCATAACACTGTTACAAAAGCAGAAAGCAATATGTTAGCACAGGCGACTTTGTCTATTGGTTATTGAAGGGAAAGATAGCCCCTGATGCCTAAGCTGAAGCTGACCTGATAGATCAAACCCTGGGGGTCTTGAATTTACATTTCATAAGCTTAATATCCTGCCTGATTTATGATCTGCCTTCTTAAACAAAGAAGGTTGTACTTAACAACTTTACTTTTGTGTGGGTAACTGTTGATCTGAAAATGGCACATAAAATGCATTTACATCAGCACTGCTAATAGGCCCATAATGATTCTTTATTATGTTTCAGTGAAAGGCAACTGAGTGACAGGTAACTGATTTTGTAGATCAAATAACTTTCTGCCACCCCCACACAGCTCCCAGCTGCTGCACACTTTATATGCCAATACAAATACAGTTGTAAAGTAGACAAATATATTATAACTACGTTATTAAATGAGACACAACACAGGGTGTTGGAAGAATCTGAGAGCTGTTCAGTGCTGTGACTGGGAATTACGAGCATGCAAAATCAAACTCTAAAGGGTTTTCAGTGCAAAACTAGCACAACCTTCCCTCTGCCATTTTTTTATGTAAGATCTTAGAAGTGATTTTGCTCAGATAACATCTGCTTTTTTTTCTGCAGAGGGCTGGAGAAGCCTGGAGCATGCTCTCACTCTAGGTATAACAGGTATTTAAAGCAAAGCATTTCAGTATAAAGACAGATGTGCAAAACTCCTGATGCTGAAGGCTGATGGTAACGACACCACGCAGCTGCGATGTGTGCTCAGCTGAAACGCTGCAAAAGCCTCCCGTGTGCTGAATTTTATTTGTGTGCACGCTACACCATGAGTAAATAACGATAAGACATCAGAGCCTGTCTGATAATCTTTGACAACAGCCCTAACCCTGTCATCGCGGCCACGGGAGAAACCGGCACGTACTCAGCCCTGACCCACTGAGCCTTTTATCCGCGTGTGTACTCTCCACGGACCGAGCAAATAAAGGGCAACCGGTAATTTACACATGAATCAACTTTCTCGGCAGAGCAGGCACGAGAGACGTCCCTTTTCTCTGCCACCGAGAGGAAAAGCATCCAGGTCTGAGCTTGTCTCCCCAGAAATCACGCGAGCCAAAGAACGATGCGTCGAGAAGCGGCGGGTCGGCGGAGGGATGCACTTCTGGACACCCGATAAAAAATGGTATCCACAAAGGAACAGATGGATATTGAGCTTGAAACGGGACTGACGGCAGCAGTGAGCCTTTGTCCTATTCAACACAGGTAATGTCATACAAACCGAAGCGGAGATACAACCCTGATAGAAGATGATACAAGATACCTGAGTGGGTATCTGTAAGGAACTCAGCCTACATTTTAATAAGGTGTGAATCTCACAGTGCCTCAGCTCTCATTTCCACTTGCCTGAAGCTGCCTTTCGAAAAGGCACGCGGATCGCCTTGGGTTTAGGAGAGGCTGGGCACAGGCGTGCATTAGCCAGCATGGATAAAACAATCCATGAACTTTTATTCATGATGAAAATTAGCCGAAAATGCTACAACGCAAAAGTCAGCTGTGAACATAATGCCGTGCTTGCTTTCAGCCCCCATCTCATTACAAAGAGAAACTTTTATCAGCCCACAGACACTGTTGATACCCTCTCCCCCGTGGTTAAGAGAGGTGAAGTAGGGTACAGCACTGCCCCGTTCAACAGCCAAGTTGTCAGAGGCACTTCTGTAGTTTGAGCTATTACAAGCATCAAATTACCATAAAATAAAGGCATGTGTTTTATTGCTATATTTAGCATTTTTTAAATGCTCGTTTCTGAAAAATAAGTTTTCATGCATTGCTACACCCACTCTGCTGCTGCTGGGAGTTTTCTCTGTACTCTTAAAATGGGAAGGATGAAGCAGACTGGTATCAGTGAAACACCTGAATTGGATGTCAGAAGCCGGGTCACCCAGCACTGCACGTGTTTCTTTCTCAGCATCAGCAGATTAGGCCCCTCCACTGGTACCCTCCTTGCAGAAGCCTGAACAACGCATTTTGGAGGCAATAGCTTGCTTGCAGCTGACGGTCCAGAGACATATTTTCATTTCCTGGGACTTTTTCCACCCCATAACTGATCCTGCTTCCCTAAGCCCCATCCATCACTCTCCTGTCCCCACTTCTGCCACTTGTGCTAATATTTGCTCAGAAGGGCCAGGACAGATGAGAAAGGGGTGGCTGAAACTGCCATCACTGTCCATCCCCCAGGCAGCTCTTAATAACGGTAGGCACTAAACAAACACATAATAAAGCACAACTATTTAAAACTTAACAAAAAAAAAAAAAGAGAAAAAGGAACCAGAGTAGTATGACTGATGCCATGCCTTTGCCTTCTCTAAGTCTGAAATGAAAATGTAAAATAAAACCTGTTGTTTTCCTTCTTTATATCCCAGGTAGATTTCCTGCTCTTTAGAATACCACCTTTTTATTGGGGCTATATCTAGCTTATCTTTTGTTTATCCTTCCTAAAAATATATTTGTTAGTGAGAATGCTTACACTGCACATCTTTCCTTCCTAAAATACATGAGAATAAAGATAGGGTTAAAGGAATTCTGTATTTCCAAAAAGAATTCTATGAGAGCAACAGCCATGTACCTAACAGACAAAACAGACCTACTGAATCTGATAATTTTAATATTTATGTCATGACACACAGCTTTAAAACAGTGCTATAGTCGGATATGCATTCATTTAAATTTAATAGCAATACAGCTAAAATCAGATCTGAGTTTATTAGTGTGGTGCATTTTCTGTGAGTTGGGTTTGACTAGATGCCAATGATTTTTGAACTATGTAGTGAAGCCAATTAGCTCTAAGAAATAAACTGATACTTCTCTCTAGTGTCATACTAACTGCTACAGTATGAATTATGCTGCTGATAAAGATGTTGCTATGAGCCAAAACATAACTACAAAGACTTAATCAACTTGCAACATTTACATAATCATAATAAGAAATTCAGCTTTGAAAGAGTTGCGTTTGTGTGGCTAAATATATGTCTTTAACGGACACTGAAAACAAAGGTAAAAATCCCATATAAAACATGGGGTTTTTATATTGACATGAAGTCTCACGCTTCTTCTGCATTTTCCAGGATGACACTTGGCTCGCGTTGGCTTCTGCTGTTGTGTAAATCCTGTGTAACATCCCTAAAACCATTCTCAATTGATTCTTAAAAAGCCAGTGCGACTGCCCAGGCTCACCAACTTGACAGTGGTCTGCCTCTGCATTGCCTTTTCCTCCGCTTGTGCCAGTGAACACCCTGCCATGTGGATACTCCACGTGGACACTACCGCAAAGACCTTTTTTCATATTTTACAGCTTTGGCCACACACTCTTCTCTTTGCATCCTTTGCAGGCTCCGCTTTCTTGATCATGTATAACGTAAGGAAGTTGTTTTCGCTTTCAGAGCCCACAGGCTTCATGCATGCTGATGAATTAAACTCCTCATGCAGGTGCTGGTGCACCTCTGCCCATGCCAAGGGATGCTCTCTAGGCCTGGTTCTGGAGTGAGGACTTCCCTGGGGCTGTTCCCCAGAGGCAGCTGCATCCCAACGCTCAGGATCATTCTCAGGCACTTTAATTTACTAACACAGACATATGTGAGCATCCGGCCTGCTGCATAACTGACCCATCTCTTTCAAACTCATTCCTGCCTCTGGTCAGCTCATTCAGCAGCCCTCCAAGTGCTGACCTCATGCAATCTTTTTCATAAACTGCTGCAGACCTACTTGATTAACTTCCTTCTTCAATAAAGCTCTCCTTTGCTGAAATACCTGCAAAGAATCAGAGTAATTAGGCTGCTCATGCTTTTGGAAACCACTGTCACACCGTACAAGAGGGTTTTGTGCCCATGATTTCTTTTTTATTTTTTAGATTTCAAACTTTGAGGTGAGTCTGCACAGTGCCTACCATACCATGCGTACAGTTACCTGCCTGTAACTCCGACTGTCAAGCTCTCTTTCTTGAAACAGAACTTGCATCCATCAAGCTTTGCTCTCACCAGAGCTCCGTTGAGTCATCTGTGTGCCTTTACCATGTTCGGGAAGATCTCTCCATGGAGAAACCGATGCTGGGGTGAGAGCAGGGCTGGCTACCATGTCATGCAGAATTAGCGTGGAAGGGAGCTGATGAAGTGAGGTCACATCTCAGCACTCTGGCCTCTCTCAAGCTGGAAAAGGCAGTCTTGCAGGACACACACACTGGAACACTGTTCAGGGAAGGACCTCTACTGCCAAACATGTTAAGAGGACCACGCCAAGGGTAGAGCAGACCCATTGCATGTACCACTGCCAAGGTGGACCAGGCGTCACAAAGTTCTGCCTAACACCTGGTGGTTTTCCGTAACAAGGCCAGCCAAAAACTGCTGGAAGAACACAGCTGACACGGTTTTGGTGTTGATCCACTGTCACTGGATGGTGGAACCACTGCAACCACATCGCTGCTGCTGCTGGAAACCTGTTTTGGTGGCTTACAACCTTTGACAGCCTTGTCAAGAAATCCCTTTTGCAGGCACCTGCAGAAGCTCTGAACTTGTCCCCAGCAAAGATGGACAACAGAAACAGAAATGAGGTTGACATTTTGTGTTCACAACCAGAAAAGATTAAATATTGACTCTCCCTCCCAACACGCATGTCCACAGAGGTCAAAGCCAGAGTGAGCTGGCCATTGCCCCTCTCCCAGCACACATCCATATGGGTTTATCTTTCCATCCTTTGAATAGATGTTCTTGCTTTGCCTTCACTTGCCTTGACAAGTTGAAGGGAAGCTTGCATCTTGCCTTTTCTCCTTCTGCAGAAAAGCAGAGCCTGCCTTGGCAAGCCCAGGTCCTCAATGGGAAGACAGCACTCCCCCACATTTCTGCTGAAACAATCAGACACATCCTCTGCAAACCTGATTTGACTGATGGTTATCTGGGACTTTGGAGCACAGAAATATCTCAGCTCATTTTCCAAGTTCCCTCGTTAGCTTTATTAAGTTTCTTTTGTAGCTAGAAGACGGCCAACCTTTCTTGCAGAGTCTACCCTCGTCAGCTTTATTTAAGTTTCTTTTGTAGCCAGAAGATGGCCAACCTTTCTTGCAGAGTCTGGTTGTAGCAAAGCAAATATCTCTTGCCCCTGCTGAGATGCTAAAACACTAATATTCATTCCCATGTAGGATACACTAAAGTCATATCCTGACTACAAGCAATGTAGACTTATCTTCATGTCTAATTAAAAGCCAGCAGTGGACTGAATTAACTGTTTCCAAGGGAACCTGACCATGAACTTCAAGACGCAAGGGCAGTGAGATACCACCTGAATTAATATGATTAAAAAACAGAGAAGGTGAATGCTGCCTGTGAAACTCAGCACTTCACTAATCAGACAGTCCCCACATAAAAATACATTTAGATGTAAAAGTAAGAACACACGTACATGTCACCTGACTCCTGCACGGGCCTGGACAAAGCCAGAGGACCTCGCCATGGGCAGCACATCCCACAGACAGAACCCAATGCAGGGATCAACCCCGTTAATGCACCTGCTTGTTGGGTGAACCCTAGACTGACAAACAGACAGAAGTTCTGAGCAACCTTCCGAGGCTGAATAAACCTGGTCATATCACAGAGACATTCACTGGTGGTAGAAGACTGCCTAAACCATTTAAATTTTAATGTCATCCCTC
>NW_010270882.1:29540-29872 GCF_000690775.1 Eurypyga helias
AGTTAGACAATTTGCAAACCAGAAGGAAAAAGGACAGGACCAGGAAGAAACAATAAAGCGGAACGTAATTCATAATTTGGGGAGGCTAATTTGAACATTCAATGTCCCAAGTAACGCTGCATCCCCTGGAAGGAATGACTTGAGGTGGGACCTGGGTCAATAAACTGTTTGCAGGGACCTTTAGCACAACTGTACTGACACATTTGCTGATAAAGACTTACGTTGTTTCTTTGATTTAATTCCGTCGATAATTTTATGTCTTCACTCACCTTTTCTACCCTGCCTTTCCAGCTGTGCTGAGCCCGAGGACACTCATATATATGTAATAAAAT
>NW_010270882.1:29961-39199 GCF_000690775.1 Eurypyga helias
GATGACAGAAAGCACTAGTACAATTTGGACAATGTAAGTTGGACCCATACCACTGCAGTTCTCATGACCACCTCAGGGTCAGTTCTGTAGCATGCACAGACCCTCCCTCCAACCGCTGAACCAAAGTGCTGAGCCCGGTCCTCACACGGGGCTCCTGCCTGTCAGAGCTACCTCAGCTTCTAAGACTGAGCTGAAAACATACATGAGGATTAACCACAGTTGGTGGCTGTCCTGAGAAAAAAGGCTGCGGAAGTGGTGTATGCAAATACTGAGACGTATTTTTTTGCACGTCAGGAGTAACACGGTCATCATGTAGAAATACTTGCAGATGTGCCAAGCTGGATATGTTTCTCTTTTTAATAAGGATAATAAGGATTACTGATCTATTTAAAGAACACGTCTCAGGCTAGGTATTTAAATGAATGATTCCCACTTTACTGGGATTCATGGAATTTGATTAAGTGCATTTTCCTGTCACTCAGGTAAGTACTTTTATTAATCTGTGACCTGCCACCAAGAACAAACACGAAGAAAGGATTTGCTCAACTTTTACCCGTTAAAAGTGTTGAAATGCATGTCTCTCACATCATCTCTCCCCCTGTACGCATGGCAAGCCAAAAACATTTAACTGTTAATAACATACAGTAGGAGAACATGATTTAAACCTCTTTGCTAAATACTGTTTTAAAGAAGACAAAGTTATTTTTAGGACAAAAGCAGCCAGAGGTTTAGTCAAAATTAGTTTAAAGTGAAAAATATTTGCATTTAATTTGATTTAGATGTTAGCTGAAAACAACTCATTAAAAAAAATAAAAATCTCTAAGACTTGTTGCAAAAATGGTAACGTCTGCTCCTGTATCAGGGTGCACTTCAGGCTTCAAATAAAATTTCAGACACACCCTGCACTTTCTTCATTATTCCCTGCAACTTTTTTTTTTTTTAAATACAGAGTACGTTTTATTAAAATGAAATTTATATTTTAGGAGCAGAGAGATTTGAAATAACAGCATTTAAGGGGCTGCTTAGACAGTACTACTCATTTGACACTGAAGGTTTTGTTTTGGTACACAGAATATAAAACCATTTCCTCAAGATATTTTGTGTTCAGCATAAAATATTAAAAATGTCTCATTTCCAAGAGATCTGGTGGGAGTTCATGACAGATGTGTTATCTTTTTTTTTTCTAAATTTTTGCAGCATTATTGTGTCTAATTAGCCCTGATGATTTACCCATGACAGTATGAACTTCTTGAGAGGAAAGAAAAAGTGGAGCATAATCTTTGGAGCAAGGAACGCACATGTTTTTGGGGAGATGGGAGGGAGCGAAAGCACAGACTTGAGGTGGTTTATAACAAATGCCCACAAGTAGCCCTGGGAGTTTTCACTTATTTATGCACCGCCATATGATCCATCTTTTTGCCTTCAGCGCTACAAACCAGTGTAATGTGCTCTCCAGGCGTTGGCTTAGCAATCATGTCGCTGCTCCTTATCTGTGCCTGACGGCCAGCGACAGAGGACCAGCCGTTCCACAGGAGCTAAAAGTGATGCTAGAAGCCTGCCATGGACGCGGGACAGCACCGCTGAGCATCCCTCTCACGCGGCCCCCATCTCCGGGCCACTGGCTCGAGATTACAGGAGACCCTGGGAACCGAAACATGAACTGTCCCTAAAAATGTTTATTTTTTTCCAGCAGGGTTTCTCCCCTCTTTGGGCTCTGTGTAAAAATACCTTGTCAGAAGTTTCTCAGAAGACAGGGAGGTTATCAGAGGAGGCTGGCAGCTGTGGCCAGGAGGACCTGCTGAGGAGACCGCGATGGCCAGGTAGCCACCGGAGAACCCAAGCTCTGACAAGGGAAAACTAAAAATCATTTGCGCTGAAGATGAGGAAAAATGAGCAAAGTTAAGGTTTTTAAAGTTTCAATTAAAACATCGCGGGTGTTTTTTTCACCTGACTGTAGCCCCATATGGCAAGGTCAGCCCTTTCAGTGAACAAACAGCTCAGTCGCCTCCAGTGTAGCTGTTATCTGCCTCAACAAGGGGAGACATTTGGCACAGCCTAAAGCTGGGGCATGAACCCTGGCTAAGCTTAAGACATTTATCTGACAGCATCAGCTGACACTCCACAAACACATTTGCTCTCCATGACCCCAGAGCATTCGTGATTAATCAAAAATGTATCTTGGATCTTGAGAACAAGCTACAAGCAGGCACACAAAAAAAGAATATGCTCTCGATCTCACTTATCGACTCCAGAGGTATATTGAATTTAGAAATAGCAAATAGAATAAAATGATCAATATGTTCTCACTTGTCCATGGAAGAGCAAACTTTATCCCTCCAGCAACAAACATTGATCATGTAAATGTTTGGAGCCGCTTTCAAGTGAAGAAAGCAAAGGCATTGGGATTTTTGGGGAGGGGTATTAGATGGTAAAGTCGCCAGTGTACGTGCGCTAGCACTTGGTTGGGAAGTATGCAAACAGTATTTAAAGCCGTGGAGTGCAGAAATGCACCTGAACCGCCTCCACCACTGCGGCCGTTTCCACCAGTACATATTGCTAACATCCAGTTTGGGAAACACTGTGCCAAGTGATCTTAATAAAACATTATAGAGGGGACTTTAAAACTTAATGAAGGCACATAATCTGCTTCAGAGAAAACTCCCTGCCTTAATTTAAATGAGACACAGTTATAACATATCCCCTATGCACTGTTTACAATTTATAATTTATGTCTCAGCTCAAATACACTACTTTCTGCAGTCATCTGCTAAGTGATATGATTAGCATTTGAATATTGTAATATTCTGCTTCTCGATACTCAGAGTAATATGATGCAGTGCATTTGTGTTTTAATATTTTTTTTTAATTCACTAATAAGCATACCAGGCTCTAATTAGTTGTGAAGAAAGAAATCATGCGCCCCACCCAGTCTAATTTGAAAATGGTTATATCTCTGTAAAAACTCTCCACCATTTCACTTATTAAATCCCACTCTTTTCTGGTTACCTACTGCTCAGGCTACAAGTCGTCTGTGCTCATGCAGCACCATCACTCTGCTATTGCAAAACTACTGTATGTGCTCCGGTCCCTGTTGGCCTGGCAAACAAACTTTCATTGCATGTGCTCTCTATAAAATGGTGGTACTAATTAGAAGATATAAACTCATGCTGAGACATGATATGAAGTGGCTTTATGCATCTACTAAGCTCACAGCAGTATTAGATTTATACTGTTGATGCCCTCAACTAATATTCAACTAGAAACTTACAATTTTTTTTTTTTTAAATCCGCAGAAAAACGAAACAAAAGTGATGGTGCCTCATTAATGCAATTCGCAGAACCTCAGTAATCCACACTCCACTAATCTCCACATTCATGAGCAAAGCACAGAAAAAAAGAAGTCCCTCTTTTTCAGTAAAAGCTGAGAAACAGAATGGTGTAGTGAAAACTATTACTTAGTGTCCATACATCACTTTTCCGTGGGTAGGCCTCCAAGGGGCATGGCAGCAGAGGAACAAGCATCACCCCAATTTATGGAGGAGGACCCTGAGGCTCAGAGCCCACCCACCCGCAGCCTGGAAGTGGTTATTAGTACATGATGATCAACCACACAACCCGGATGGCTACGGTTAAAAACAGCACGATACGTTTACTTTAAAAGAACAAGAAGGAAAAAGGACAGATTCTCTCATCCGTAAGAATTGGGAAGTTATTCAGGTACCCCAACTTCAACCTGATCCAAGACACTGCACATATGTAGGTTCATGATGACCCTGCTCAAGCTCCGGCAACGCGAGCTGTGGGCATTACACATCACAGCTGTGTGTTTTGACATCCATGGTGAAAATGAGCAGAAAATCTGACTGTTCCATATCAAGAAGTATTTTTACTAGTGCTAATGCGCCTTAAATACCTTGTTCCACAGATGAGTGGCCTGGCACCTGCTGCATGAGAAATAGCCAATTACTGTTCAGTGTCTCTAATTTTCTGATTCAATTAGCATGCTTCAGAGCTTTCCAGTTTAATTGCAAACTACTTCACAGTTAGCTCTCTGATTAATCATTGCCCATCTGCAAGCCATCGCAAAACTTGGTGGAACAAATCTGTGTACTTTGGAATGCTGGGAGCTTAGCAAATCAAACTTGTTTTGGTATATAAAGCTTTAATTTTGTTTGCCCTTTTCAGCTGCACTTGTAAGAAGCTCTGTACTGATTAAACAGGAAGTCCAGACAATAATATGCTACATTATGCATATAATTACTGTAAATACAGGCGAGACTGTTGAAACATCGCTTAAGGTTAGACGCTAACATGTATGGAGTAGGGGGTCAAGAAAACACATTTGGAATCAATTTCTCCCCCATTACGACAGAAAGGAGGAATTAGGGGCGGGGGCGGGGGTGTGTGTGTGTGTAAGAGGTGTGAGATGGTGATGCAGTTCCAGCACCCGTGACTCTGGAGGTATTTTCGCGGCACGGCGCTGCCATACAATTACCACATATGATTTCTGATTTCCTTTTTAAAGGGAGATGCTAACTTCCCCAAACTTAAAAAGGTAAAACAGTTTACTCCATTGATTAAATACTATACTTATACTTTCCTGTACATTTTTGGCTTAAAGGAGAACACCACTGTTGGGTAGGATCCTAAGACTGCCCAGCTGTCGCGGAGCTGCTACTTTTTCTGAATTTTACTGCACTAACAATAGTGATATCCACTGAACTGACACAGCTTCCCTGTTTTAGAACTCTCTCATTCAGATGCACATAAACTACCTGTCTGGAAGACTTGATTACAAATGTAACAGTGTATCACACAGCAGGAAACCAACAATTATACTCAGATTGAAGTATTTTGCACACACGGAAGTATAAACGTAATTGAAGCTTACAGGTTTGAAAATTTTGCTTAAACTCCCTGCAAGATTTCTGCATGCATTAAATTCAGTATATATGACCGAGGCATCAGACCTGCAGGATGGTATACATCCCTGATCTGTGTTAAATTCAGTAAGATTCAACGGTGCTCAGTGTCCTGTCGCATCATGCTTCGAGTATGTTCCTGAACTGAGGCCATGGCGAACATTTTATGATTCCAAATCCCATTAATTAAGAACATACGAACCTCCATCATAATTATAATAATTGCAGGTTAGGATAAACGCTATTATTATACACAAAATGTTGAGTCACCTCAGTAACTTCTCTAGTCATCAGGTAAGATTCAAATGCTGCAAATTGTGGTAACGATGCTTGGATGATACCTAGTGGCATCACCAGAAAGCCATACCTCCTCATCCTGCTTTCCCCAATCCCTCTCTGCCTGCAGTGCTGGAACTGCAGCAGGGTGTGATGCCAGGGCTGCCAAAGCTGCCCTGATGCCCATTTGGCCTCATGCAAAACCTTATAAAAAATATGGTCAGAAATTCCTGAAGTTGGGGTTTCTGCCAAAAAAGCATGTTTGCAAAGGTACCCGAGTGCAGGTGACTACCTATGCCACTGGAGACACAAAATAGGTCTCTGCAGAGCTTTACAATGCTTTTACGAATTTCCCAACACCATTTTTCTATACCAGGTGTTTTCCCCGTGTGGCCAAAAATAACCTATACAGCTTCTCCATGATGAGCAATACAGACATTGCAAACATGAGCCAAAAAAATCTTTGATGCCACGACACGCCAGCTCTCCTGCAGTATTTGTGTGGCTGTGGACATACATGCAGTACTTTTGAGTAGAGGGATTTATTTTCTGTAGTATAGACAATCAAATTGCAGATTTAAGATACTTATTTCAAACCATGCTGAGGAACATGCCTCTACTCTGGGGAAAAAGAACTGAGCTTTGCTTGACTGGGGGAAAAAAAAGAGTTTTAGGAGTTCTAGATTTTTTAAAATTTTTTTTTGTTTCTGAAATCTGAAGTAACTGCAGCCTGTATTACCTTGTAACTGAACCACAAGGTTATCAAAACAATCTCCTCTATTATGAGCAGCTGTGCATATGATCACAGAATTCAGAAAACAAAGGCAAAAAAATCTGACTTTTTTAACATTTCCAGGAGAGTATCTCCTAAATCTGCATGGCATTGCTTAAAGCTGTACCCCCACAATGCCCACTAAAGTCAAGGCAAGTTATGAAGCTAAAGACTTGATAATTTACACCATTTAGGGGTTATATCCTCAGCTCAGCATCTGGGAACCTGTGCTTAGGGCTACGTGGCCAGGCTACCCCACCAAGCCGGATGCAAGCCTGTGGTATTCACAGAACCACACAATGAGTTGGGTTGGGTTGGAAGGGACCTTAAAGATCATCTAGTTCCAACCCCCCTGCCATGGGCAGGGACACCTTCCACTAGACCAGGTTGCTCAAAGCCTCATCCAGCCTGGCCTTGAACACTTCCAGGGATGGGGCATCCACAGCTTCTCTGGGCAACCTGTTCCAGTGTTTCACCACCCTCTCCTTGGAGAGTTGTATTCCCACCACATCCCCTGACAGCTTATGTTTAAACCCAGCTGATAACTGGTTTTCTGGCGTGAACTGGTTTCCCACTCTGGCCTCTTTATTCTGAATAAGAAGAAGCCAAAGTGATGCTAAATGCTTAATACCTCTCTCTCAGGTGTAGAAAAATCACCCAGCACAGAAACTTGAGTGCGAAGTTTCTCTTCAAGAGAAACTTGACATGGTCCACTTGCTGGACCATCTTGTGTGGAGGCTGAGCAAAAAGTGAAATACAGGTCTGCAGAGAAGACAAGGGACACGGCCACAGTCAATTTCGAGAAGCTTACAAGCAAGCCCAGCCTGCAGACCTCCAGCTCTGATGCTCAGCCCCTGCCTCTGTTATGAACATTTCCCAGGAAAACAGATGACTCTCCCAGCATAGCTATTCGGTTTGCTTGCTCGGAAACACAGCGTGATCACCTTAAAAAAATATTTACTGTGCTTTGGAACTGCAGCATTAAAACCCCCCCCAACTATTGCAAAACACCATTATTTTCACTTCACAGAGGGAGATGATGAAAATTACACTAGCTGTTTCACTACTGTAAGGACTATGAACCTGCTCTGGGTGCCCTGTTTTCAATGGCAAACATCTCCACAACCTCACAGGAGGACTCCATCCCGCTGGTATCACCACCCCGAGGGGACCGGGGAGAGTGGATAGCAAAACACTGCAGGCATGGGAAAAAAACACGTGGACATCCTTTGTGGGAAAAAAATCTTCGTCTCTGTGCTTGCAGGGCTCTGCTAAAAGCCACATCTCGTCAGGTCACTGGTGGTTTCCACACCCACCCACCAACCTGCTACAACATCCTTACCATACCTACTGATATTTATTTTCCTTCCTACATCACTGGTGAAGGTGACTTACAGCTACCAAGAATATTGTGTTCTTCTTCATTCTGGCTCTTTTAATCTTCTCCTATGGTCTCATATAATGTTTTTTAAAAATACAACTCCTAGAGTTTATAAAATCAGTCTTTTTTAGGCAGGTTTTGGAAAAAATATGCAGCATTGTTGGATTTCTTGGTTGGTTTAGTTTGCTCTCTCCAGCAAATTTCCTAAAGCTCAAACTTTTAAATTTCTCCCTGTTTTGAACTGAAAAAGGTTAGAAAATCTGCAAAAACAAGTGAAGGGGGACTCACTACTATTTCTACTGCCTTTAAAAATATTTCTATGTTCCTCATTACGAAAAGATGAAATTTAAAATACCAGGAGTGGAAGAGGCCTCGTTTTCATTTTTTACTACCTCTGCCTGCACATATTTAGTGTCTGCTTCTGATGGGGAAGAAAGGTAAAATATTACTTTTTATTAACTGGTTTAACTTTAAAAAGTGTGAAGCTATGAGGAAGAGTGATTTTTACAAATGAAGATTTTATTTTCCCTTACCTCTTAGTTTTTAAGAAATATTCCTCATCTTCCTCCTGGCTCTTTTAAAAATGATAGAATAGTGACACATATAAGCACTTCTGGGGTGCAGAACTGGAAAGCAAGGAAAGTTTTATTCTGAAAAGTTGTTTTGGTATCAACTTAAACAATGAAAACTGTGAAAAAGACGTGAAAAGTGAAATCCATTACAGTCAAGGCAAAATAAGGAGGAGGAAGATCCCAAATCAGCCCTATACAGCGCAGCAGGGCACCGGGCAGCTCTGCCTGCTGCAGCCCTGCCACCAAGCAACAGCGCGAGCATCTCTCTGTCCTAAATAAGTGGCTTGAGCAATTTGTAGGCTGTTAATTATTCAGAAACTACGTGACTTGAAGAGTAACTACAGAGGTACCTTGCCAGTGATGAGATTCCTATTAACAAGTTTACTGAGAAATTTTAGACTTCATTAGTAGTTATTCCCAAAAGGTGCTGGTCCATCAAGGCTCCGGCAGGATACAGTAACCTGCGCGTTGTCAGACATCTGTAGTTAAAGTGAGCATCAATTACTGATCCTGCCTCTACCAGGTTTCTGCTGAGCTCGGCATATGGCGTATTTTCTTATATTTTGACCCAAGCAGAGCACTGCAACTTAGTCCACTTTGTCCCTTGTCAGGTACGAGCAGGTGTATCAACTCAGGGAAGAAAAAAAGAAAAATCAGAAGGTGTCCACAGATGACTCTGTAATAATAAAACATAAACACAATCTCTCTTTCCCATGCTATCACAGATACTGAGTTATCAATGCTGTGTTAGTATATACTTGTTAAATATTTATACAACTCAGGTGAAAATATATTTCGCTTGACAGGTTGCACACTGCAGTACCCACTTTTAGCAGGAACACTTGAGCTACTGGTCCCCAGCGTAGCATGAAACAGAGGCTCAGAGTGTTTTTTAAGCAGGAACCAAAAGGCAACTCTTTGCTCAGGTGTTTCATTTAACTGTGAATAAAAATTAGTATTCTAGACAGCAATGCTTTGCCCTACCTGTGGTAAACTCATCCGAGTCCCTGGCTCGGAATGCAGATATATTCTGCAACAGAGAACTGATTTATTTCACCAGGTATCACAGAGAGGCATGATTCCCACGTGGAAGGAGAATCATCTCTTAAAAAAACCCAGAAGAATTATGCTAGGCAAGCAAAATGGTAATACATATGGAATAAAGGGATGAATAAGGAGTTTGGAGACCAGGGAGCACAGCAGCAAGTCCAGGACACCTGTGCAGGTTCAGGGTAGTCAGTGCTTTTAGTATTTTGCCCCCGCTCCCGCACAGGCAGAACAAATGGGGGGGGGGGGGGGGGGGAGGCTACACTAC
>NW_010270882.1:39230-40191 GCF_000690775.1 Eurypyga helias
GGGGGAAATCACCCTGCATTTGTCCAGAACTGAGACAGTATTGAATAAACTTGTTTATGCATTTGTATATAACAATTTACTGTATTTTTATCAATTTTACTATCCACAGACCCATTAAACTAAGTTTAAACAGTTACCTCAAATCAACACTTTTCCATTAATATCAACATAAACTCAATATATTAGAATAAGCTTGAAAATCAGCTGTGCATAGTGCATAGGCGGTTTAATCCATCCATCCATGTATGTATGTAGATGCTTATGAATATCTGGCTGCTTTGAAACCGACCCGCTATGTTATTTCACCACAATTTGCATTGTTATAATAGGTTATTGACTGATTTTAGGTTTAAGGGACTAAGGTAGTATTCGGTAATGACTCTGTGCTACAAGTTTATTGCAAGTGCCCAAGGTTCATTCACCCCAAGCAATTCAGTCAATAACCAATTTTTATACTTCTATCTCCTTCAAAATTCCAAACCAATAATCCCTGGCTTTTTTTTTTTAATTATTTCAGTATCAGACTAACATTTCCCATGGAAATCAATATGGGTGAGATCCATTAGCCAAAAATCTGCAGCACTGCAATGCAAACATATTAAAAATATTGATCTTGCAGGCTACTGATGTTTTGATTGACTTTAATGTTTGTAAGCAGCAATAACAGAATTTCAATGACTGAAACAAACTTTTGATTAAAATTATAGATTTTTAAATTTTTTTCATTTTACTGTTTCAAAGGGTATCGCATGGTTTACTTGTTTGCCGTAAATGATCACAGTAGTAAATACTTATTCAGTTTCTCATTTGTAAATATTACGGTCTGCCACAAGTTACACATCTTCAAATATACTTTCAATCACTTCTGATGTTTCAGTTCCACTACATCAAATTCATAACACCAGTGTGGGCAGGGCCAGATGTAATTTTGCAGCATTTTCCCTTCTGGATACTCACATCT
>NW_010270882.1:40215-40777 GCF_000690775.1 Eurypyga helias
GAATTTGATCTCACTCTTCTCTTTTTTATCACTATCCATTTAACTTCAGATGGTGTTTTCATAGCAGCTGGCCAAGATTTTGCTAAAGTCATTTCCTAATGTGGTTTCTCCTTCCAAAATAAACATCCCAGCTAAAACAAAGATATCTTCTAGGTCTTTCTGTCCTGGGTATGCATATGCCTTCGTTGCCATCCAGTCTGAAGGTCACACCACCTGGATCACAATTAGCACCCCATGAGAGAAGTGACATCCCTGCTTTAGGGATGGGGAAGTTACGTGCAGAGAAAATAGAGGGTACCTTCAGACAATCTAGCTCCCACCTAGGTCCCAAAGGCTAATGATGTGGTACCTCCAAACCTTTGTTATTATGCCAGCCGTGATGGGTGAGCCTAGGTTGTCTAAATGGTTGTTTGCTGTGGGTGACACATCTGTGGTGGTTGGCACTCATGAGCTTCAGGCTAGTGCAAGGCCCCTCTTTGCCTAGGGGTGTGGAAAGGCAGGGGTAAATCTACATATGCCTATCCAAAAAATAAAAATGAAATTGTAGAATCACAGAATGGTT
>NW_010270883.1:0-5066 GCF_000690775.1 Eurypyga helias
AGAGTGCCTGGAGCACCACCGCTATGAAGAAACACTGAAAGAGCTGGGCTTGTTCAGCGTGGTGAAGAGAAGCTCCAGAGAGATGTTGTAGCCCCCTCCAGTGCCTGAAGGGTGTACAAAAAAGCTGGGTGGGGAGGGGGGTCTGACTTTCTACAAGGTCTGGGAGTGATAAGACAAGGGGTAACAGATTTAAACTGAAAGAGGATAGATTTAGATTAGATATCAGGAAGAAATTCTTCCCAGAGAGGGTGGGGAGGCACTGGGACAGGTTGCCCAGAGAAGCTGTGGATGCCCCATCCCTGGAAGTGTCCAAGGTCAGGCTGGATGAGGCTTTGAGCAAACTGGTCTAGTGGAAGGGGTCCCTGCCCATGGCAGGGGGGTTGGAACTGGATGGTCTTTAAGATCCTTTCCAACCTAAACTGTTCTATGATTCTATGCTCTGAGGATTTGGGTTGATGGCAGGTTGAATAAGAGTCTACAGTGTGTCCCGGCAGCCCAGAAGGCCAACAGTGTCCTAGGGGGCATCAAACACAGCAGAAGTACCTGCTCAAGGGAGGTGGTTTTCCCACTCTTCCCTGCACTGGTGCAGCCCCACATCAAGCCCTGTGTGCAGTTTTGAGTGCCCTGATGTAAGAAAGACATCAGACTATTGGAGTGTGTCCAGAGGAGAGCGATGAAGGTGGTGACAGGCCTTGAGGACAAGCCTTGGGAGTAGCGGCTGAGGTCGCTTGGTTTGTTCAGCTTGGAGAAGTCTGAGGGGTGACCCCATCACACTCTGTATTGTGATGTAGACTGTAAAGGCTGTAGTGTACACTGTGAAGTAGACTGAAAAGGCTCTTCACTGGGAGTGTGGTGAACAGAGGCACACATGCCGCAGGGAAGTGGTCACACACCAAGACTGCCAGAGTTCAAGGAGTGTCTGGATGACACTCTTAATCATATGATTTAGTTTTGGGTATTGTAAGGTGTAGGGATTTGTACTCAGTGATCACTGTGAGTCCCAGTTTGAGATGTTGTATGATTTTGTGTTGTACAAGCTCAGCTACAGAAGAAATACAACCTCAAAAACAACGCACAGATTTGAAACTGTGTACTCTCAAATGAAATGGGAGACCATGCCTACAAAGTATGACCAGTTACACATGCTTTTGGTCCAACCTCAGCACAAGTCTAAATGTCCATGTTAAAAAGGTTGGCAGAATACACTAATTCTGGAAATCTCCCAGGATGTACTAATTTAAACTAAGAAGGATGTTTGAGTATGGTAGATATTGAAGTTTCAACGATGCAATGGCAGGCAATAAGTAAGTGTTGGTTTTGATTTTGAGATCATTATTAGCGTGAAACTGATGTCTTGTGTAAAATGAAGACACAAAACCTCCATCTAAGCTTTTATTTGAATGGGGTCTTTGAAGAAAAATGTCTTCCCAAGCCAATAGATTTTATTAGAAACATGTGTGAGTCTAAAATGTGTCAAAATATATGACAGCAGAGCTAACGTAACAAACTGTGTCACCTGTATGGACATCTTATCTGCATTGAAGCTGATATTATTTTATTCAATCAAGCTAATAAAGGCAGGACATGGAAAACAGGTGCTATTAATACCAACAGTACCCTTGCTCCAAACCCATTTTCCAATCTTACCTGGCAGCACTGCTGTGGGCTTTAATGGATTTCCAGGCAGAGTGAATGTCTAAAAAAGTAGGCGGTTTGCCACACAACTACAAACACATTACATAATGGAACACGATGCTTATGCCTAATTGGGACATTTTACTTTAAAACAATGTAAAAAGGTCCAGCTTCTGCAGCAATGGGCTTCTTGTTCTTTAAATAGAATCATTCCTTTACTTAGCTTGAAGTACAGCCTTTGCTCCTTGAATCTGTTTTCCTGAACCTGGTGATTTCTATAATGTTTATTTTGCTCATCTGCAGTAGGAAGTCTTTCTCCTGGGAATATGCAGTAGCATACAGTACACAAATATAATTGAAATATTTTATTTTTCTTAAGTTGATATTTTTTAAAGTGCACTCATTAGTAAAAGATACAACTTAAATAAAATATATGTGGAGTAAAGTGAAAGTTAAATTAATTTGCTTTTCTGGATAGATCAAATTGTCTTCTAATTGTTTCCCAGTGCAAACAGCTATAAAAGGACTTCTTTAGACTCAAGTAGGGAAGAGATCTGGATTTTTTATAAAGAACTGTCTTGTATATTCATGCTTGTCTTACTGACAAGTTGCTGGGATTTCATTAAAACAAACAAACAAACAAACAAACACACAAAAAACCCCAAAACAAAACCAAAAACAACTATTTTACATAAAAAGAGATAAATGGGGTGATTACATTTGTTCTCACAACAAAGTCACCGGCAACATTTCAGGTCAGTTTTAAGATAACAGAAAGTGACTGGATTGCAGTGTTATGTTAGACCTGTGTCTCTATCAATAAGGCCTGTGGTTGGTGTCAACGGCTTCAAGAGAAGTTGCAAGACAACTCACATTCAATTACTGAGACATCTGGTTTTTTCCTATATAACCCCACCATACACCACATGTGTCTATAATCCCTTGATTGATAAGAACTACTTAAAATTTCTTATTAGGTCTAAATGAAAGTCTACTTTAGCACATACAGTCTGAATTCAACATAATGTTAGCTGGAAACTCTACAATTCCTTTTTCAGGTTTACTTAATTTTCAAGATTCACTGTTGTATGTCAATAAATTATCTTTTTTTTTTTTTACCATTTGTTGGAAAAAAACACACTTTTGGTTTTTTTAATGTGCCATGTTCTTGAATTTTTTTAATATCCCTTAGTTCTAATCTTATATCGTATGTTACAATTTGGATCTATTGTCTTCCCAACACCAATTTATACTGACAGTAAAGGCTGATAATACAACAAGAGGTGTTTGTGACTACAAACTGATAAATTTTAATTAAAATTATAGCCAAGTTTTCTGGAATGATTTCCCATATTTAGTAGCTTCCTAGATGATAGAACTTAGGAATTTTCAGAATTATTTAATTCAATATGTGACGTTTTCAATCTCATGTCACATTAACCTCCCCCAAAATGAAGGCACCCATATCTTGACTATAAATACACTGAATTGCATTTTAACTATGTAGAATAGAATAACTCAGTATGAAAGCAATCCAGTGTAGCTTCTACAATTTTGACCCCTTCTTCATAATATTTAACATAAATTCAAATTGTTTCTGGGTTTACTTAGAAATTTTTATTTGCTTTAAGACATAAAAATATTTATAGCACATGTGTAACTGTATGTAATATTCAAAAGAAACACCTCCTTTCAGATATAGATAGGGAAGATGAAACAGGAAAGTAAAAACAATACAAAATGGAGAAAACCACCTAGCCAAACAAAATAGCATAAAGAGAAAAACAAGGTGTCTTATTTTTTATGTCATTTATAGGTACCTCAATGACTATAATTCCTGGACATGAGAAGGATAAGTTTCATCATTTCTGAGCTCTTTCTGATCAAACTGAATGACTAAAACTTAATTCTTACACTTCTCAAGAAAATATTTGTCCTTAAAACTTTCTGTCAAACAAGGTTTATAAATTTTGTTACATTCTGATAAAAAGCACTGGCTTTTATCAATTTGAAAAAAACCCAGAAATGTATGGTATAACTTTTGAAGGTGACTTTTGACCAGGCTAAAAAACATTACCTGATTTGAGGTTTACTCCAGAATATAACTCATTGTTAAAACATGAAATGTATTATTCTATAAATAAGAGATATCAAATGCCTTTAACTGGTGAAGAGCTTGCATCCACATTTTCTCTAGAAAATTTGAGGTAATTGTAACGTTTTCAGCATTGATCTTTTAACTGTAATAGAACCACAGATCTAAAATTCTGAATTAGCTAAATAAAAAATATATGGTATCTCTATTTTCAAGACAGCATTATGTTAACTTTCTATATAAGTAAAACCAACAAACTTGTGCTTTTACAAGATGCACAGTAAAGTATGGAAATATCATATGATAATGTATGCCTGTATCATTTTAATCATGTGATGAGGTAGAAAGCTATACAGCAACATTTTTCCAGGCTGTGAAATTATTTGATTAAATATTGTACATTTCTTTTCTGTATAGCATTTATGTGTTGAAGGAAGATAGACTTGACTAGATGAATATATTTGTGAGTTCAATCTTACTACAATTCGACAAAAGACTAATTTGCGAAACCCGGAAAAAAAAATTATAAATGCTGTGGCTAAAAATTAAAACTATTGTTAATTCTTATTTCTTACAAATATATTCATTAAATTGCTAACATCACCTTCAAAAGTATAATGGAATAAAAATAAATGCTACTTACCCTCTGATATATTCCACACAAGGAAGAGAATACATCTACAAAACCACAAAAAGACTGACTTTGGTGACACCTCTTGACATTATCTGAACCAACCACTCTGTTCAAAGCAAGGCCAGATGGTGCATGTTTTCCAGTAGCGTGTCCTCTCAGGTTTTGCATTATGTCCAGGGATGGAACCCCACAACGTATCTGGGCAATGGGTTCCTATGTTCAAACACTCTCTGAGTGGAAAACAATCTTCTTATGTACAGATGAGACTTCATGCTATAATTTGTGCTTATTACTTCTTGTCCCAACAGTGGGCACCACTGTGGGAGTTTGGTTCCCCCTTCAATACCTCCCTGAAGGTGTTTATACACAGATAAGATCCCTCTGAGCCCCCTCAGTCCATGCTGAACCATATCAGGTTTCTCAGCCTCTTCCTGTATGACAGTTGCTCCAGCCCCTTCATCCTCTTTGCAGCCTTCCACTGGACTCACTCCAGTAAGTCCACATCTTTCTTGTACTGGGAGCCCAAGAGCTGGACCCAGGGCTTAGCAGAAGGGAAGAATTACCTCGCTCAACCTGCTGGAAACACTCTTCCTAATGAAGGGCAGATAGCTTCTTTAACCTTTTCTTCTGCAAGTGTGGCTCACGGTCAACTTTTCCACCAGGACCCTTTAGTGTAGGAAGGATATCGACTGGTTAGAGTGA
>NW_010270884.1:0-688 GCF_000690775.1 Eurypyga helias
CTCCGCTTTACTCCGAGGTGTCGTGGCAGCCCATCGCTCACGGAAGCGGTGCTTTGTGTAACTGAATTGACATTTGGCCTTGATACCTGCATCTCCTGATAACTGAAACAAATTTCTAAAATAAATATTGTACTTTGATCTTCCAGCCCTGCATTTTTAATGACAGCTCTGAACATCACTTCATTAAGAATACATACTGAAATGCTCTGAGTTTGAACACTAATTATTTGTACAGAAAATTATGACTGCAACGTTTCATTATTCAGCCCATTGGTTTCTTCCAGAAATGAGAAATTATTCTCGATTTTTAAGTAATGCGCTTTCTTGGTCTCGATTTTTAAGTAATGCACTTTCTTGGATGCAGATTTATGGCATTTGTAGTGTGGCATCTGTATAGAAACTTACCCAACTTTCCACTAACTCTTTTGGAAGGTGACGAACCACTTTGGTCCATCGAGATATCTGGGGAAACAACGTACCTTAAAGGTTGGGGGGAACCTCGGGATGTTCTGTGTCTCCTGATTTACCCATCGACTCTCATTTCGTTTATAAATGTTGCTCAGATTATTATCCTGGCAATTATTTGGTAAAACGAATGGACAAAAATAGAGGGAGGAATTAAACCGGGCACCCCGTAGTAGTCCGGGGTTGGCACAAGTTTGGGGACGTAGCAGTTTAGGGACGACGC
>NW_010270885.1:0-12213 GCF_000690775.1 Eurypyga helias
GGGGGCAGGGCAGTGGGCAGTTGAATCCTGTGGTCGTGTTAAGAAAACACACAAAGTAAAATGTAATGACTTAGATTTTGTTGGTCTCTTTGCAAGAGAGACTGCTGTTCAAATGCTGAGGCAGTACCTTCTGACACTGAGGTGCTTTATTTGCAAGTCATTTACACTGAGGGAAGGGCTTCTCAGAATAAGTGAAATACTCATGAGCTTTCCCATTATTCTTTCTTCTCTGTTTCCTGGAGTAATTTACTTTTTACTAGAGGACAAAGAGCACACAGGGAAGCATGCAAAATGCAAATACCTTGTTCACTGAAGATGGGAAGTAGGGCAGTTTCATAGGGACAGATTCCATGGCAGTATGTGCCAGCATCTCAGACCCATAGACGATAAACTTCTTCTAGAACACACTGTCTCTACTATGTCAGGGGACTTGGGTTGTCCTCAGCTCCTAAGGTGTCCAAGGTCTCATGAAGAGGTGCTGTGAAATCGAGGTAAACCCTTGTCTGTGTTGCTTCTCAGCCCAGACTGGCCTTTGGGTAGTTGCTCAGATATCTCCGGGCGCTGCACTCTCCATCTGCCTTAACCACTTGAGTGTCCTAAGATAATGCCTGGTTATCTTACAAACACAAAGCCCACATGGACCAGGGACTGTGTTCTGCTGAGACAAGAACATTTCCAAGGCAGCCGTGTCTGCTTATACCATTCATATGGAGTGGCATAAATTAAATATCTTCCACTATCCAGGCACATACACACAGAGAAAATATGTAAAATGCTGTGTGTCAAGTCATGTTTTCCTTTCCCTTAAGTTTCCCTGGCTATCAAGCTTCAACGTATTTATTGACTCTTCCTTTTTGGAAAGCTTGGAATAGTCCCCTTGAGTTCAAAATGGGATTGAAAATTGTTTTATTTTACACTTTCCTATCCTGCCAAAACTATCTGCACTTCTGCATACAGCTTAGGGAATTGTGTGTATTTTAGCTCTTGCCACAGCCAAGGTCATATTCACTCTACAGTTCATTGAAGCCTGCATCTTCCCTTCATTTCTTTGGATTTTGTGGCAGGATGGTGGAAGTTCTGCAGTATAATCAGGCAAAACTGGGGAATATTGATAAATTAAGTCTGAAATTGAATAGCCCTTTCCCCAATTATTTATTATGGTGTTCTATTTAGCATGTTCTGCATGGCCTTCACAGTGGCAGGTTTTACTGTGCTAGCAAGTTTAGTGACTGACAGCTTGTAATGATATCCTGAAAAATTCTTTTGAGGAGAGCTGGAAGGATTAGCAACTGGGAAGGCAGCTGATGACGGGGCACAGTAGAAGCCTCCAAATCAGCCAGAGACCATAGCATTAGTAAATGTGGTTGATGGATGGTTTTACTGAATGCATTAGCAGCTCTGGCATCCACTTGATTATCATTAGGTTCCAGAGTTAATCTGATGTTACTGTGATGAAACCTTCCAGAGTTGACAGGATGGCTGCAGGCTCAGACATACCTCAAACACTCATTCACTTTGGATTTCTGGGGCTTCCTCTGCACCCTTCACTTCTTTAACACATTTGTATATTTGGAATGCACTATTGAGGTAGGGGGAAAGAAAAATGTGTAGCTGCCACATCACAAAGATTGTGGCACAAACCATATTTTCCAATGGCTGGAAGCAAGCCCCAGGGCAAGGCCACCTCAGCTGCCTGTGGTGCATAGAGAAGCGTAATGCAGTGGGCTGTCAAGAAGCTGGGTGTGGCTGTGGTGAGGGGGTTAAAATCTCTCTCCTCACCCTTCTGATTGCAGAAAAGGGCTCTTCCTGAGACAGAGCATGGCTTAGAAATGGCTTCCCTCTTTCTCGCATTTTTTCCTCTCCCTCTGTGATCTGCTGACTCCTGGAAGGGTTCCCACAAATTCTTCCCCTCTACAGGTCCCCATAGCTCCAGCTGCAATTAGACCTTCAGAGGTACTCTGAGATCTTGCAACAATGGGGAAAGTGCTGGCAAAAAATGCGATGTTGTATTATTATCATCATCATCGACACACTGAAAGGTCCAGGTGCTTTCCATTGGTCTCTTAAAATAATTTCCATGTTTCATGCACAGGAAGCAGAGGAAAAAGTTGCATGACCGTCTTCGGCAGAGCCTGCGCTCGGAAAGGAACAATGTGATGAACATGGCAAATGGTCCACACCACCCCAACCCACCGCCAGATAATGTCCAGCTGGTGAACGTAGGTTTTGCTGCCTGCATTTCAGTCTAGGCTGCCAGTGCTACAGCAAAGCTTGCCCCACAGCTTTTAAACTTCTGCCTGCCACAGGCTGGTGACAATTCTTATGGATTTCTCCACCCCAGAAATTAGGGACTTTTCAAAAAAATATGCAGTAAAATGAGATAAATTTCTACAGATGACCAGTTACTGAGGCATGTGGCAGTGCTGCTGCTGTGCCTGTGGATCTAGGACACCAAAAGCAAGAAAAACACCTCAGAAAAATAATACTAACAGCTGTACCGCAGGCCTAAGTGTTGTAGGAATTGATTTCTTCAAACACTTATGTCTTGCTCTTCCTACTGCCCTTGGCCTGATGTTTGGTGAGTAGGGACAACCCCCTCAGATCAGGAATGCAACATGATGCAACTGAAGATTTTACAGTAGCAGTGGCTGGGGAGACGGGCCTGAGACACATACTCCACCAGCATCCCCCAGCCATTTGTCAGAGTGGACCAGAGAGTTACTCTTCAACTAACCCCTTGGCCTAGCCACTTGTCCTTAGAGGCCAGGGCTCATGCTGCCTGTAGCCACTTCCTCCTCTCCTCCCTGTCCCAGGGAAGCCTGACGCCTAGAGGGAAGGTAGGCTTCTTAACACTTTGAGCCACCCCTGCTCTCCTGCTCCACCATCACTGAATATATACATGACAGCTCATTGCAGGAGTGAGCCCTGGCTCTAAGTCAATGGCAGCACTCCCACTGACCTTGGTTAAGGCCAAGACACGTTTTCAGAAAAGTTCAGTTTCCCATATTTCCCCTCAAAAGACCTAAATCCATGATGTACGTTATTAAGAGAGGGGAAACCAGAAGTCTCCACTGAGGAGAACGAAGAGTCCTACCAGCAGCAACACTGTGGGAGGACTCCAGGTAAAAGCTGTGTGGGAGTTCAGGCACTGCATACCTCCAGCCCCATCTCTCAAGGCTTTGGCCCATTCTGAAGATCGTCCCCTGATGATTAGGTCTGCCCTGGTGCTGCATCCCTGGGCACTCAAAATAGCCATTTCCTGCCCAGATTTTTATCTTGCAATGAACTGTTGCTACTGCTAACCACTGCTGTCTTCTCCATCAGAGAATAGTATTTTTGATGTATCTGTTAGTAAAGGGGGAGTTGCCTTTCCAGGTCTCTATCCATAAGGAGTTCTCACTCCCTTGTTAAATACGTATGTTGTTTATAGCTTGATTGGGATGCAGATCTTTGCTGATTTCCTCATTTATTTCCTCCTGCTTTGAGTTTAGATGGGGTATGTATGCAGAGGTGTACACGAATGTGCTCAAGCATGTCAGTGTGGTTTCTACCTGTATATAAGTGACAAAGTTTCTGCTTTGGCATGTGTAAAAAACTGTGACTTGGGAGAAGGGGGAAGGGATTGGAAATTATGTCTGCAAATGTGCTGTGAATTACAGTTTTTAAACCTGAGGTTTGTCTGGGTTTTTTTCAGCAGTACGTTTCAAAAAACATCATCTCCAGTGAGCATGTCATCGAGCGAGAAACAGAGACCTCATTTTCTACGAGCCACTACACCTCAACAACACATCACTCCGTGACAGTCACCCAGACACCTAGCCACAGGTACTGGAGGGGGAAGGCGCACAGCACCTGTATTACTTCTGTAAAAAAAACCAAACCCAGAAAAAACTATGCTCCCTTTGTAGTGTTTTCATTTTAAGACTAATAATATTTGATGTCGTGTCACCTAACTAATTATCTTTCCAGGAATTTACAAAGAGCTTTATTGACTAAATGGCTGTTACAGTGAATTTTAGTATATGCAAATTGCTAATTAGTATATGCAAATTGCTATATCAGTGACAGTCCTGGTGACTAGAAAGCCCTCCTTCCCTCTCCTTTTATCCACACATGCAAAACTGTCTTGGTGCATGGGGATTTCACAAAACTCTGCAGCCCCAGTTACTAGCCCAAAGGTTATGCTGCACATCCCGAGCAGCAGTAGAGCCATTCCTTTCCCCTGGCTGAACTTCTGCTCATCTGCATTTGCCACTGAAGAATCTTCTCACACTTCTCTCCATTCTTCTCCTATCCTGGTTGCTGCTTTCCAGCTGGAGTAATGGCCACAATGAAAGCATCCTCTCCGAAAGCCACTCGGTGCTCGTCAGCTCCTCCATGGAGAACAGCAGGCACACCAGCCCAGCAGGGTCCCGGGCCCGTCTCAATGGCATCAGCGGACCACGGGAAAGCAACAGCTTCCTCCAGCATGCAAGAGAGACCCCTGACTCCTACCGAGACTCTCCTCACAGTGAAAGGTAGGACACACTACCTCATTACTTTCTGCTGGCAAGGCCTGGTGTTCCCAGACGGTTTCAAAGCTTGGGAGCACAGGAAAACCCAACTGTGCAGTGTCATGCAGAATGTACATTTCTTAATTCGTAAAGGTGAAGAGCTTCATAGTACTTTAAAGTCTACCAAAAACATTTCTTGCCTTCTTGCCTCTGCTGGATTTATTCCTAATAGCCAGTGGTTCACATGTGGATAAGTTCAACGAAGTCATGTGTCAGAAATTTTCACTGTAAAGTAAAAATGGATCTTTGCCTAATTATCAGTTTCTTAGAAGAAGCATGAGAAAACAGGGATTTTGTGAGACACAGAAGATGGGGAGAAGGCAATGTATTGATCCACAGGAAGAGGGCATCAAGGACTTGTAAGCAGTATAGGAACTCTGCCACCCCCAACTTTCTGGAGGATTCCAGCAAGTTATCTCTTTGACAATTCCCCCTTGCACTTTATTAAATAAAAGCAAGGAACACAAAGTGTAAGCCAGAAGAAGCCAGGTTGTTATTAAATCAGGAGTAGTTAGAAATAAAGCTGGCCAGGAGTTTACTCACAATGTAATTTTTTCTCTGAAAACACTGGTTCATTAGTACCTAAGGTCTGCCTTGAAGTGCATCAGTTGCAAGGAAACTTTAACTGAAAAATTCTTCTCAGCTTTAGGCTGGGATTTTATCTCAAGAGCATGGGATAGCCTCAGAGTAACAAAAGCACGACTGGGAAGAAACAAGACATTTAAAGAGAGCTTTTCTCCCAACAATCAGAGGCAGAAGAAAAGGAAAACCAAGGGTTACTGGACCAATTATCTGAGCATTGTGAAATCAGAAGGGATTTGATCTCATGGGATGTCCATGGTGTCAAAAATGCAGCCAGGCTATCCTCAAGGAGACCAAGTTGTGTAGGAGACAGACTGTGGTTTCCAGCAAAATGAATGTGCAAATAAGCAAAGGCTGTTTCTGTGGTACTCCCTCTGCTACACAAAGAACAACTGCTTAGCAGCAGGGTAAGGCACCACAGCTGAGAGCTTTCTGAATAAGGCCTGTACAACCACAGGCAGTGAACTGGCTCTCTCTATATAACAGAGTTATCTCCTATTTACCATGGAATTTGATTTCAGAATATGTGGCTCACATGACATAAACACCCATGGCCCCCGTCCAGCAGAGCACTTCAACAAGATTAACTTTTAATCATGCAAGTAGCCCCATTGAAGTCAGCAGGATTACTCACATGGGTAGAGTTCAGCGTGTGCTTAAGTGCTTTGCTGGATCAGGCCCTATAGCAGTAAATTGTCTCTTGCCTGGGAATCATACAGGACACATGGCCACACACCTGCCAACAGCCTAGTATATTTGGGTATCTGCATGTGAGAACCGAAGATCATTTGCACTGCATTCTTGCATTGCCTGGGACACTCAGAGCATCATTTTGATATCATCTGTTTAGATTTGAGAGAGCAGGGAGAAGGAATGTGTTCCTTTCCATTTCGATGAGTAGAAAGAAGGCATTTCATCAGTTATTTTGTCTCTTGAAGATTATGCTACAGGTAAAAAGCAGCAACATTTCTGTGATAATTCACCAGGCATTGATGGCCTAGCCTGTGCCTGAAACAACCATAAATTTGGGATGCAGAAGATAGTTCTCTAGGCCTTAAATTAGGCCTCATCTATTTTTAGCAAGAAGGAAATACATAGCAGATTATTTCTGAGATGGATTGCATGTATGTGTGTGTATATAAGGGGGAAGATGAGAGTTATTTGCAACTAAAAATTGCTATGAAACATAAAGGAATGCACAAGCTGACAAATTACTTCCTGATGCCATCGAATGTTACTGTGCTGTGAATTGCTACATCAAGGCTGTGCTCCCTCCAGTCCCCCAGCTCCTTCACAATTTTGAAATTAAATAGATTAGACATTATGAGGGGTTCTTTTGCATTACCACATCCCTTTGTTGGATTCCATGCCCTGACACCCATTTACATGAGCAGAGGACCCAAGCACTTAGATTTTATAAAGTCCTTAGTCATCTTACAGGAGAGAAGATCAAAAAACACTATCTCTGCACAAAAGGCTGGTCTATAGGATGAAGCTGTCAGCATGTAACTAGTTAATGCTTGTTGGCTGGCTGTGGATACACTCTGATCCCTTTTCACTGAGCCAGCATGGTTTACCTCTTGTTGGCCGTGAAGCTGGATAAATTGATCACCTTTTAACCTCTGTTTCAGGATGGACTAGAACTGCATGTATTTGGCTCCTGTGCCTCAGCTCATGGACAGCAGCTTATTAGTACTGCTCCATTGTGATGTGGGGGAATACACCAGAAATGCATGAATGCACAACACCCCAATATGAGTAACTTGACACTGGTGGAAACATGCACAGTATGCTGAATGCATTTAACTAGCTTAGTGCATTAACTGAACCAGTTTAGCTAAAATCCAATGTGTCAAGATGTACATCCAACACTGTACCAGCTGGGGAAGTAAAAAGGCTTCAGTTTTTCAGACAACATCTATTTAAAAATGAGAAAGGGATGAAAAGCTCAGTCATGGAAGGAAAAATAAAGAATTACTTCAATCATTCAAAGCATCAACCTATTAATTACCCTCTGCTCTCACTAGCAAACAACTGAATTAATTCCCATGCATATCTCCAGTCTGGGTTTTTTTCTTCTGTTTGTCTGTTGATGTAAATCAACTGAAACCGATTTACTTGGCTACACATCAGTTCAGGTTCTCTCCTGCTTTCTTGTTTATCCAATAACTCTGTTTTAATCAAGTATAATGTATGCAACTGAGTCGTAGATTGGATAAGAGAGTTGGATTCAGATTTATTTTGGTAATTTCAGACTCAGATAAATAAACCACTAATAAAAAACTAAATAACTTAATTGCCCATAGCTATATCTTGTCTCAGTAGGCCTGTGTAAGAGACGGAGCTTAGAAAGATTTTAAATATGGACACAGATGAAGTTCGGGCAGTGAACTTAGGATAAGAACAAAAGCAAAACCAAACTATGCAAAATGTGATGCTGGGCACTGTGCCTTTGATCAAGAGGTTTCAGACAGACCCTTGCCTGGCATGAATCTGCATGACCTCATAGCATCTCACGGAGCTCCTCTGATCCAAACCAGCTGAGACTCTCACATTTTTTGTCCTCTTCTTCTGTGGTGAATTCTGTACTGACACCTGAGCTTCATTTTCAGAAATCACCTTTGACCACTACCTTTGCACAAAAACTTATGACGGAATAGGGGCAAATTTTGCAGAGCAATCATGAACACTAGGTCAGACAGTTGTCCCAGCATTTGTTCCAGCACAAGGACACTTAATGCTCCACATCCCTTTGCAGTCACCACCTACCAGCCAGGGCGACTAGCATCCAAGGGGTGGAGCAGAACAAAGCTGCTGGGATGGTGCTGTAAGTCCTCCGTTGCCTACCACCAGTGATTAAAACTAGCAGAATCTGGTTCTAAGTTTTGTCCAAACTTTGCTTTCCTCCTTAGCTTGAGACAGTCTGGCAGGAAGAGGGTGAAGTCCCAAGAGGACTGTCCCTCGGCTCCCTTCCCTTCCCTGTCGGTTTGCATGCACCCCATGTTCTGATCAAATCCTGCCAGAAATGCAGCAGCCGTTTTCCCTTTGAGAAAATATTTGCAATTGCATTTTCTTTCTGGCAGCCCCCCAGTCTCTGAATCCCATTCCTGGATTCATTCCCGGAAGTTATTCTGGCAAATAATTTACAGCATCTCCATGGCTCTTCTGAGGCAAACAGACCTGGGTGATTTGCCATGCTCCTCCTGCTCTGAAACGTTTTTGCCCAGAGTCTCAGAAGTCAGTGGTTTTATAGGATTAATAGCAACAGAAAAGTTTCCTTGGTAGCCCAATGTGAGGATGCTAAGGATCTTAAGGGATCCCTGCTTTTTCCCTCCCAGCCCACATGAGCCGTTGCATTCACATGTCACCACCACTCCTATGCTTGCAACCTTTCCTCATCTCTTTTCTTCAGGTATGTCTCAGCTATGACCACACCAGCTCGCATGTCACCTGTCGATTTCCACACTCCGACTTCTCCCAAGTCCCCCCACTCCAAAATGTCACCACCGGCTTCCAGCTTGACCGTCTCTGTCCCTTCTGTGGCGGTGAGTCCCATCGTAGAAGAGGAGCGACCACTGCTCCTGGTGACCCCGCCACGGTTACGTGAGAAGTATGACCACCACCTTCAGCAGTTCAACTCCTTCCACCACAATCCTGCCCATGAGAGCAACAGCCTGCCACCAAGTCCTCTGCGGATAGTGGAGGATGAGGAGTATGAGACCACACAAGAATATGAACCAGCACAGGAGCCTCCAAAGAAACTCACCAACAGCCGGAGGGTGAAAAGAACAAAGCCCAACGGCCATATTTCCAGCAGGGTGGAAGTGGACTCTGATACGAGCTCTGAGAGCAGCAGCTCTGAGACCGAAACCGAAGACGAACGAATAGGCGAGGATACACCGTTCCTGAGCATACCAAACCCTGTGACAACCAGTCTGGAGCTGGCCACTGCCTACCGACTGGCTGAGAACAGGACTAACCAGGCAAATCGCTTCTCCACACCAGAAGAGTTGCAAGCAAGGTTGTCCAGTGTGATAGCTAACCAAGACCCTATTGCTGTATAAAACATAAACCACATAATTTCACATGTAAAACTTTATTTTATGTAATGAAGTATTCCACCTCTAAATTAAACAATTTATTTTATTTTAGCAATTCCGCTGATAGAAAACAGGAGAGGAAAAAAAAAAACCTTTTATAAATTAAATATACGTATGTACAAATGTGTTATGTGCCATATGTAGCAATTTTTTACAGTATTTCAAAAATGGGGAAAGATATCAATGGTGCCTTTATGTTATGTTATGTTGAAAGCAAGTTTTGTACAGTTACAATGATTGCTGACCCATAGTATTTTGCAAAACATTCTAGCCCTCTGTTGTCCTGGCTTTTTTGTGCACTGCATTATGACTGGATGTGTGATTTGCAAGAATTGCAGAAGTCCCTCTGGTCATCTATTGTAGAATCCCCAGATTAAAAAGCCCAGAAATGGCACTCCCACCCTACCCACCCCACCAGGAAAAAAAAAAACCCACACGCACACATACAGAGGGAAAAAAAAAAAAAAAAGGCTGAAAAAAAGAATGTCTTCTATAAGAAATCTTGTTTGCTTTCTGTATATGAAATGAGTTTTGTCTGCTCTCTGCCAGCCAAAAGGTTTGCTTCTTTGAGCACTGGGATAATAGTAGATCCAACAGCATGCTACTATTAATTACAGCAGGATAAAAAAAGAAAAAAATCAATCAAACAAACAAAAGCCAACCTTCATTAAATAATGTTACTTATAGAAAGAAAGTAATACTGTGATTTTAAACCAAATATATTATTAATCAGAGATCAGCTTGTAATCACTAGGAGCTGCCATTTCATTGTTTTCCAGATAGTAATTGTTCTAGTTATCCCTTAGAAAATGGGTTTAGGTTAGCTGAGGCTTTGAACCCAATATCTCTATCTAAAAAAAGGAAAAAAAAAAAAAAAAAAGAACAATTAAAAAATTATGTTAGTTTAAGTTACAGGGGTAAATATAATAGCAGATATCTGTAACCAAGCAAGGAAGAGATCTAGCTGGAAAACAAATGCCACTAATAAAAGTGCAATCAGTTTTCACCTCTATTTTTTAATGTTGATTTCTAATAGATTATTTATCCTTTTGTTTAACCTCAATTTTCTCCCCTTTCTTCTCTTTCTCAGAAATAGCTCTGGCAAGCTTCTAGCAGTACCTTGTTAGAGTTGCTGTTGGAGTAAGGGTTACCCCTGGACACAGAAATTACTTTCAGGAAAGAACTGATTTGCTGAATGATTAAAAAGTATAGGCAAGTAGGAAGGACGCAGCGCAAGTATGGAGTTAATTTCTACTCGTTTTTATTGACTTCTTGGGGTGAGCGAGGCAAGGCTGATGCAAAACCCATTTATGAAGGCAAGCACACCATATGGGTTACAGCCGCAGTGTGCGTGGCTATTTGATATCAGTGTATATATAGCCAGTGATGGCATTTAAGTCTTTGACTAGTGGTGAACAAGGAAGCTGTCAGTGCTGGACTGGTTGCATCCGTTCAGAGAGAAGTAAATAGCTTCTTTTGCACTGAATTCCTATCAGTTTAGTCAGGGTCACTCTGCCTCTCCTCTTCTTTTGATTTTTGTTGTGTATTCAGTTGGCACAGCATAGACTCAGGATTGATGTGGAAAACAAATGTTTTTCCTAGACTCTCGGGATTCTGAAAATGAGAACATATGTTCTACAGGTATTACTGGACTCTAAATAAAGAGCCATGTCAAGAGAAAAAAAAATTTCGGCCGAACTACGCTCATCCTTTTGGCCACATCCTGGTCCCAGTTAAATGAAGAGAAATAAGTCAAGGAAATTTTGTGAGATGTAAACCTGAGGAACTGAAGTCCTGACTCAGTAAATTGTTCAAGCATATGCTTATGCTAATCCCAGCAAAAGTTATATCTTCAGCATGTGCTAGACCCCCATTGACGCATCCAGCACATGCATCAAGTTAAGCATGCGCTTAAGAGTTTTACTGAACAAGGTGTCTTATTGATTTGAGACCTGTAAGTAAAGCCTAGTAAATGCAGCTGTTTACTGAGATGGTGAAAATCAGTGAGCTGCTCACTGTATAAATCAACCACATCACATTTAGTAAGACCATGTGTGAGTCTACCTGACCACCAGATTCCGCAGACAAATAAGAATCTTACCTTTTCCTTCTTCTATAGGAAGAAGATGATGACAAAGTTGTACTCTAGGATGTTGGTGGCAGAAGCAAAAGGCTAGAAAATTAGCACAGCTTTGGGCTGTGTGGTGGGTTAAAATAGCACTGCTCATTTGAGAGGTCTATGGGAGATGGCAAAGTTTGTCAAATACATATTGTCTCAACTTAAGACCCCTTCACCATTTTTTTCCCTAGCTAGCATGTAATTGAACACCTTTTGCCTTTGCAGACTAAAACAAAAGCTGTCTTCAAATTCTAAATATCACTCATTTTCGTCCCTTTAGTCATGCCTATTTATCAGTAATCCCATGCAGCAGAACATCACTTCCCCAGTAGTGATGCAACTGAGTAGTACAAAGGGCCAGGTGGGCTTTCCTGATGCAGAACACCAGTTTCCAAAGGATTTGTGCTGTTGAGTTTCCAGAGGCACTTGAAAAAGCTGTCCTGTTCAGTAAGGTCTCTGATACAGCAAAGATCTTACAGGACAGAAAAAGAATGGCAGAGGATCAAGAGACTTGCCCCAAAATCACCCATTTTAGTGACAGAATAGAGATTTTATAACACAGGTCTTCTGTAATCTCCTCCAGTATAGATCACCCACAAGGCCAGCTCTCATTGAAGTGTTTGCGATAGCCCAGGCAGATTAATCATGATGGAAAGGGAACTTGCCTTTAAGTGAAGTAAATTATTTGACTACTGACACTGTTATTCGAGAGGGCCAGTATAAAACGAAGGAGCAATTGCATGCTTGGGAGCTGTACATGTGAGATTTATTTGGAGTGGGTCTAGGGTAAAATGCAGCACCTCTTCTGTTGCAGAGCCTCGAAGTGGTGTATATTCCCTGCTTCCCACCCCACCCCACC
>NW_010270885.1:12356-23458 GCF_000690775.1 Eurypyga helias
CAGCCTTACAGCACACTTCATGCAACAGTGAGCTGTGACAGTTGCCCTGGCTTGGCACTCACAGAAGTGGGAGTAGGACGCAGCCCCTCACCTCTGGACTTGCTTCTAGCACACTGTGAGGGTGCTCTGCGTCAGTCAAGTCCACACCCTGAAGTTAGCAAGTCTACATGGCCACAGGTTCTACTGGCAGGGTGCAGCCCGCTCCCGCCAGCTCCGGCACCAGCACGGAGCGGAGCCAGCAAGTGCCTATGGGAAAGGCCAGCTCCCCTCTTGGGGATATTTGCTTCATTACCCAGACCTCTGAGCTAGGCAGTCCCAACACCCTTGGGCCATCACTGTGTAACCCTTGCCAACTTTTGGCTGAAAGTCTCAGCAAGGAGAAATATGCTTTTAAGAGGGAGGAAATATTCCAGTGGTGGCAGAGTTGTTCAGATCATCCTGGTTTCTTTCCATGTCATTTAACTTGAGCTGTGAGTTTTCCCTGTCTATGCATTTATATGCAGAATTATTCCAGGATAAAAGGCTTCCTTCAGGGTTGCATAGCTGGAATATGCTGTGCACAACCTGGTACAGCCTTCCTGTTCAGCTGGTGTAAATCATTACAGCTTCACAGGGGTTCTCATGCAACAGAGGAAAATCTCCTTCCTCCTCTAGGCCCAGCTATTCCCTTCCTCACCTGAGCAACCCCAACACCCCAGGTGTAAGAGATCAATCACTGCCTTTATCAGGGAAACAGGAGAGCTCCTTCTCTTTCCAGTCCTTCTAAAACAAGAACACTGCTTCTCCCTGCTTCTCTCACACACATTGCATGGAGTTTCCTGAGCATCTAGGATAGCAAACTTGTGTCCCCTTGAAGGACACACTTCTCAGCCTGTTGAACACTTCTTGGCCCTGCAGTGTGTCTACTTACCATCAGCTGGGACTTACTTCTAGTAAGAAATAAAAGGAGCACGTATGAAATGCTGCAGAGAAGGGCAGTCAAAGAACATGGCCAATTATCATAATTTGTAATTCTCTATTCTATTGTAAATACATCTTGTACATACTTGGATGTTTTCATCCTTTACTGTCTTTATGGATTATGTGTTAAATGAGACTCTCTTAGTTTATTGTGTAACACTGTAAATAACATAACATACTTTATTATTTATACAAGGCATCTAACACGCGGAGAAAGTTACCCTCATATTATTTCAAGATATATGTCAAAATATGTTGCATTTTTCTTTTTGCTTTGAAAAAAATGTAATATATCCTCTTTTTCCCCTCTTTTCCTTTAAAAGAAAAAAATGAATGCTAATTTATTGTTCAGGAGAGAAAGGGGATGTAACTGAAAGGCAAACTGTTCAAAGAACATGCTATGGAAGCCACAAGCTACTGATAAACTAAAGAATTTATTATCCCAAATACAGCAATAAGTAATTGTTGATTTATTAAGGTTTGGTTATTAATTTTCAGTAAAAGAGGTGCTGCATTAAATTGTTTATGTGTTGTACTGGCCCAGCTGCTCAGCAGACTGTGTCAGGTCGCTAGCCACCATCTTTCTGGATCCAAACGTTGTAAAGGTCTTGTTCTGTCTTTGTGGGCCACTGTTCCCTGAGTTTTCTGACTCATCCCTATGGAAGTCTCTGGCAGACACGCTTCTGTCTAGGTGCAACATTTTTAGTTCCTTAAATTAGAATTATTAGCTTTACCCTGACCTTTACTGCTCAAGGTGGATGGGGGCTTGCGGCTGGGGGGCAAAAATTACAGTCTTTGGGGCTGTGAGAGCCTGCTCTACAAAAATGTCACCTCACTGATCAATAACAGTCAATAAAGCAAATCAGATACTAGGAATCATTAGATGACATCACCACACCACTGTATAAATCCATTATTTGTGCAGATCTCAAATACAATGAGCGGTCCTATTCTTCTTGTCTCAGAATAGAAATAGTATAATGGGGAAGGGTTTGGAGGGCAACATGAGTGAACAAATATCTGAAGCCAGTGAGTTCCAGGGAGCACTGACTATGCTGAGTCTCATTAGTCTGGATGAAAGGATAGCTGAGGGGGTATATCAAAAGGTCTATGGAAACATAATTATCCTGTAGAGGGTAGGAAAGGACTGGCTGTTCCATACCTCTTCCAATACAAAAGATTGAGTTATCAATCAAAACTACTGGGCACCGTATTCAGAAGGATATGGCCCTTCATGTGAGGTGTAGGAAAGTCCTTGCTGCAAGAGGTTGTAAAAGTTTCCATGAGTTCAAGACAAGTCCAGATCTTAGACAATCCAGTAAGAATTAATAAACCCATGGAAACCACATCAGATGTGGGAAATACCTAAACTGAAAACATGGAGGTTGTATAAAGTGGAAATATCATGTATACTTGCCCTGCTTTACCCTTCTCCATCTACCTGCTACTCTTGCAGAGAGGGCAGGACAGATATCTGACCTGGCTGTCCTTACCTGATATTTCTATGTAAAGTCATTTGCTATTGGCAAGCATTAAATAAGAGAAGGAAAGCTAGGAGTCAGCAAAGGAAGGCGAAATGCAGCAAAGACATCCTGGATGTGTTTTACATCCATTTGTTCCCAGGCCTGGTGGAAACATGTAGGTCAGGTTCCTTCCATGTACTATAGGTACTGAATGAGATGCCAAACTGAGGAGGGATGGATCAGTGGAGGGATGGAGGGAAGAAGAAAGGAGGAGGGAAGAGAGGGAGGGAGGAAGGGAAGGAGGGACATACATGGGTTTTCTGTCACCCTCCCTCCCCCATTCTCAACACAGAGCCTGAAGACCTGCCAGGCCAGTCAGGACCGGTTCAGTTCCCCTCTGACAACTTCCCTGCCTTGTCATTGCATGTGGGTGGATCCTGTAGTTGGGAGGCTGAGTGCTCAGGCTATTAGCCTCACCTGAACGTCGTAATTGGTTAGGACCTTGCCACCTCAGAGCAAGCCCAAGCCAGCATCCCATTTCACTGTACTACTACTGAGGAAAGGAAGATGCTACTCAACTTCCATTGCAGGCTGTTGAAATGAGGATGGGTTGCTCTGAGAAGCCTGTCCTCCTCAGGCATCCCCACTAGCTTTTTTTGGCTGGGAGAGGAAGGTAGAGAATCTCTGAAGCAATTAAGTACCACAAGAACCACTCAGAGTGAACAGGACTAAGGAGATCACATCAAACTTGGCACAGACCAGAGTGCTTTAGGGAACATGTTCATGTGTGTCCCAAATGACTGTCCTTGCAAACAACATTGTTTGTCACTCCATGCTGTCTTTATCCTGTTGTCTGTCTCTGCCAAGCTCCTGCCACTGCACTTCTCCATAAGACCTGGAAGCAGATGGCTTCAGGAAACACCACAGGAAAAGCAAGCAAACTCTTCTCATTTCTGCAGCCCACAGCTGGGTATGCTCTTAGCATGCCAGCTCCACCCTGTTATAAGCAGATAATTTGGATGGTGCATTGCCCAAGTTAGTTCTCTGTCTCAGCTACAGCTGATGGGAAGAAAACTATATCAAATGCCACAAGATGTTGCAGCTAGTCGCTTATGGTTAACCTGTGTAGTTCAAGAAAAGTAACATGGACTGTGCTCAGGTTACATGCCCAGGAACTCCTCCTCAGTGACAACAGACCCGTAACAACACTTAACTTCCTTCCCAGCAAGGAAGAAGTGGAACATAATCAGGCCCATGCACATCTAGGAAGGCTGCCATGTCAATGGAGTTGAGGACAGCATGGTTTTCTCTACCAGGGGATATTCAGAGCTCTGCACCTTCTAAGCATTGCACAGGTTGTCTGAGCCAGAGACAAAGCCTTCAATGTGAACAGAATGAATTCTCCTTGAAAGCTAGACATCAGCCTCTAAGCTTTTAGGCCTAGGAGGTAACCTAGCACCAGCTTTAGTTGGAAGCTGGACTTTTAACATGAATGTCAGCTGCTGAGGTTTCCATTTTGTTTCTTCCTCTTGGAGATAGTGAGAGATTTGCACTGGATACAATGCCCTGGGAACTCAGGAGAGAGGAACCCTGACAGCAGTTCATAGAAAACACACAAAGTAAGGCCAGCTTTTCTGATGACAGCAACATAGGAGGTGGTGAGGGTGTCATTAAAAGGCTACATGCTCCTCTGTTGGTAGGGAGTGCAGTGATTGTTAACATCTGATTAAATCATTACTCTGGTAATGACCAATGTGGAACCCAGCTTCAGAAGCCAAATATTGTGTGGGAGGTATTTTAACTTATCCTGCACATTACTGCAGACAATTGGGTGACTTGTTCACTGTGTGTACACACACATACAGACTCCCAATTTGCTGTAACGATTTTCTGATGTTCAGTGCATGCTCAGTGACAGGAAAGGAAAAATGCCTCAACAAGGCCATTTAGCAGCTGCAAAATTGCCTGCATCCAACAGGAAACATCTTTTGAACAGCAGAGAGGAAAAAATTAGGGTGGTAATTGACCTGTACGGCTGTGAAGAGATGGAAAGGGAATGCCTTTCTTCCCCAGTTGGACAGGCTGGATCAGAGTTTGCAGAGGAACCTTCACAGGGCCACAAACAACTGAGAAGGGACTGACTGAGGGGACTCAGACTAGGGTGAAGGGTGGCAGTGTGTGTCTCATTTCATGGAAATAACCCTAGACACAAAGGGTTACAAAACAGTCACTGAAGATGGCCAAGCAATGGGTCCTGGCCCTCTATGTGTGGCAGAGAGAATCTCTGAAAAGCAATTCTCGTCCTAACTTCTGCTCTCAAGAGGTTCCCATCATGTGTTCCACCTTCACACTGTGAAGGTCACAAAGCCGAGGGTGAGGTGAGTCAGATCCTCCACAGAAACAGACAGTAATCTGCTGAATGTATATGAGGAGACTCAGATACCTGCACCTACAGTGTCATTCCTGGAAAAAGCAATGGAAACTACTAGGGCTGAGAAAGCAGTAATCCAAAACTATAGAAAATGGAGGCCACTTACATTAATGCCACAGGATAAATTCAGTAACCTGCAATTCAGCACCAAGTTTGAAAATCATACCCAAGTAAAAGCTCTAAAATAATACCATCCTAGTGATACATGGACCATTTTAATCATTAAAAAAAAGCCCTGTAATTCTGACATCTTAGCATCTGCACACACCATTTTACTATATTCAAATAAAACATGCAATCTGATGACTAATGATAATGAAATAAAGCTCAAAGTAATAAAACTCGAAATAAGAACTGTCAGACCACAGCTATCTTGCATCTGTTTGTTTTGCTCAGTTGTGGTACTAAATCATGAATTCTGGTCATAATAGTGAAATAACAGAAAGGAACCCTTACACATTAGTCACTATTACTTTCATTTCCAAGTGCCAACTTAGTTTAAATAGGACTTCCATGGCCTATTGCAAACAGCTTTACCAAATCCAAAGAGGAAATTATGATTACTGAAGTCCAGGTAGCAGATTAGAAGTCCAGGTAACCTGAAGCCCAGGTAACAGCGTTGTCTTTCCTTTATTTGGCCACCTGGTATAGTCCAGAGCCTATCAGAGTATTTCCATGACTCTCATAATTAGTTAAAATGGCCATTCTCTGACTTCATATGTGGCCATCACAGTACTTTTAGTAAAATTCACTTGCTGTTTTACAACTTCATTTGACTGACAAGCACTCTACTGGCTCAGCAGCCAAACAGCTCTCAGCTCAGTCCCTAGGTGACTGCAAGAGTTTCTCAGCTGCAGGACAACAGCATGCTTGCTGCTCCTTCTTTGGTAGTTCACCAGGATCACGTCATCAATGTCAACACACACTTCGAAGGATGTTCTTTGGAAATATTTTTGGTTGAAGATCTAAAAGGGCTGAGTTTGTCTCTTTCCATCACTTTCCCCCATGCATGTATCACATCTTCCAGATTTAAGGAATTGGAAAGAGCTTTTGGGAGGCAGCAGAACAAAAGGGGTGCTATGAGGTTCTCAGGAGTAAAATATCTTTGCCATCAAACTCATATTTAGCTTTGTTACACACACCAAGCAAGGTATTATTCATCGCAAACTGAGGTGATAGGCAATGTGCCATACTGCCTGAGGAACATGGTGATGCTGAACTTCAGAGCAGAGGCTCAAAACCCTTTGCAGCTAGGGATTGGTACCCAGAGACCTGGCTGACCTGCAAGCTCCAAAAGTATTCAGAGCATTACTCTGAGAAGGTGGCCATCAGAGTGCATTGCAGTGTGTCATGCCCTAGGCATGCGTGGAGGTTTCAAAGGTCAGCCGTTCTTGGCTGCAGCTTGTTTTCAGGGCTGTTCAGTGCTCCCAGGCTGTCAGGGAAGCCTTTTGACTTGAAGACACCTATCCAGGACTTTCTTTCTGAAGCCAGTGAGACCCAGGATGTCAGCGGTACTCCTTCCAAACCCAGGGGAGGAGGAAACAAACACACAGCTTGACTTTCTGTGTTGGCCAGAAACCAGGCAGTGTGCCAATACTCTGCTATGACAGCTATGGTAGTGAGAATTACTTTAGAACAGAAGCATCCAGTTAGATGCTGAACAATCTCTTGCAACAAAGAGCAAATGTCTTCCCTGATTTCTTGGAAGGATAGTGGGTGGGAGCTGAGATGATGAAGTGCAATGGAAACTTTCAGTTTGCAGGCTGGGTTACAGTCCTCCAAAGCCCAGGGGCACAGAGAGCATTTCGACAGTAGATGCCTGTCACCCTCTACCAACATGGAGCCTCAGCTCCCACAGCAAATACACTACAGGCTCTTCAGGAGAAGAGGGCACCTGGTTTAAGTGGTGCTATTACTTGGTGGCTGGGGTTGAGACAACAAGGTCACAACCACCTTTGTACATCCAAACAGTGGCATTAGTGTCCAGTGACTGTAGTTCTGTAACCAGCTGTCCCATCCACCTGCAGATAAACATTGTACCTATGTGTGAAGAACTTGCGGGATGTTATGCACTGCCAGTGCAAGATGACTATTTTGCCTAAAGCATGTAACTGTGCTCATCAAAAATGTAAACTATCCTGGAGGACTCAGTAACTCTAAGAGGTCTGATCTCTCTGTTGAGAATCCCCAAGACTTTGCAAGCTGAAATCCCTCTAAGGTGAGAGGATATCCCCTTTGCTGCTGATAGCAAAGTAGCAGGGACAACCGAGAGCCTAGCATGCACTGGCCACAAAGATATTTAGCTGGGCTTCTGTAAAGATTCTCAAGTGCAGGTCAAGATCTCTGCTGTGGTAGTTAACATAGATCTACCCGCTGGCTATGTCTATGTGAACAGCATGAAGGTATGCAACAGTTGACATTTCCAAGAATTACTGAGCTATCTCTATCACTAAACATGGTGGTCCCAACTCCCCCTCTTGTACTCAGACTAGTAAATTACCCACCATCCTTCTCTCCAACATATCTGACTCATGCAGTCCAAGTGAAAAATTACCCTTGTCATGTGTGCTGGATCTGGCCTTTCTAGAACAGCCTTTTCCACTATTGCATTAAACAGGAGAATGCCTGAGGTCCAGTTCTGTAGGAGAGACCTAAGGAAGTGCAAAAGCTCTAAAGTAGTTGGGCAAAGAGAATCTTGCTTATGAATCATTAATGTTTTTGTGCCTCCCCACAGAAAAAGTTGCTCACTTTAACACAGAAATGAAGATAACTGGGTTAAATGCATAGTGTCTTCACCCCTACCCTTCCCAGGAGAAACTTTACTGCTTTTCTTAGTCTTTGAAGAGTAATGACTTGCCCTGAAGGATAAAACCTTCTACAACAATTGTGGAAGCATTTGCAAGTGCTGATTAATCTCAGTATTGCTATAGTTTGTTTGTGCAGATGAGCATTCTGCAGCTTTTCAAAAGATAACGTATGTTCCTGCCTTCATTTACAAAGCTGCAAAGGTTTGGCAACAGCATGAATAACTGCTTTGCTAATAGCAATCACTAATGCAATGACTGGGATTAAAAACAGGACTCCTAATGCCGTTAATGTAAATGACTGTGATAATGTCACAGTGCATATAGTACCCAACCTTGTTATAGCTGAGGTTTGTTACCACTAACACACTTCTGGGTTCTCTCTCAGCCCATTTGCAGGAAGTTTCAGCTGCAAATAGCATATGGTTAGAGTATGAAATAGCAATCCCCTGCAACACCCCAGTACTTGGAAGAACCCTGGAACAAAAATGCATCTGAGCCTGGTGCTGTTAATAGAAAATGAGAGGAAAATGTCTCAAGTCTCTGCTGGCAGCTGAAACACAACAAAGCTGTTTGGGGTGCTCAATAATACGGTTTGCTCATGTTCCACAAGGACTGGTGCGCAGAAGATGATTTTTAGGGTGCCTGTGAAATAGGCCACAACCAGCTTCAAACTCACTTCTGCTCCCATTTTGTACCGACAGCCTAATAAATCTGCTTACACATCTCTATGTGAAATAGGGCAAGAAGTTGACCAGTAGTATTTAGGACCTTGGGGGAAGGAAGGCAGGAACAGTTCAGAGGGCATAACTGGAAAGGAGTGGCATAAATTTCTTGTTAATGAGAGGGAGTAAGAATTCAGCATGGCTATAACACTTAGGAATGTCCCACCCCTGTTAAGGACAGCACCACAGCCCACTTTTGGTCTGAATACCGGAGAGCTGCAGCTCTGCTTCAAGCCCACCTGTGGTACCCATTCCCCTAACACCCACTTGCTGCAGCTAGAGTGCAATAGCCAGGGACAAGGCCAAATGCTTTGACTAGTTCACAGAAAGCTTCCAGTAGAGAGGCTGTCCACAGCAGTTATCTTTCTTGTGTCTCCTAATTTAACAGGAACACCCTCCTGGTCATCAAGAGCAAGTACTAAGAAGAGGAAGAAAACCAATTGGACTGCTGAATTATCCAGCTCCATAAGGCCACAGGCTGCTATTGAAGAAGTAGATGGTGCTTGCAACTCCATTCCAACAGCTATGCACAGTGGCTAGAAAGAGCGCACTAGAAGTTACCCCTGTGCAAGCAGGACTGGAGGAAAATAAATGTGGAACAGCACCATTCAGTCAGCAAGGGAGTTTGCTGCACAGCAGAGAAAGGTCTGCTTGCCTCCTGGCAACCTATGACCCTCTCTGGCAGAAAAACAATGACAGTGGATTTCTGTAATTACCAGCAGTAAGCTTCCAGAAACTGAAGCCTTTCCTCATTTACTCTAAGGATGGAGGAAGAGTGACTTAACTGATTAGCTGGAGCATGTTTATATTGTCATCCACTAACAAATCCCAGGCACTGTTCCAGTTAGCAGGCCTGTGTGATGTCTGAATCATGCCCATTAGGGCATTCTTGCACCCTACCTGTTCTGACTTTTCCACACTTTTGAGTAGAAACACACCCGTCTTCCAAAACAGCACATAAGGGCTGAGCCTAATCCTCAGCCCAATGTTTGTCCCAGTTACCATGTGTCTAATACCACCCTGGCTGGAGAAAACAAGAACACAAACTGCTAGAAAACAAACTCTGTTTCTTACACCCAAATGGGGACAACAATTTGCCTTTTGGTCTTTTGCCCATTTAATTCTTCTTTTCCAAGATCACAGCTTAACTCCTGGGTGGCTGCAGCCAGAACACCTTCCTATGGCAACATTGTCTTGCCATGCTTCATTTGGCTGTTGCAGCTTTTTGCTTGCAGAGGACTGACAATTTTGTTTCTGCAGCGGGGCTAGCAGGAGATAAGGCAGCATTTTCTTGCTGCCCTACAGGACCGTCAGCTGGGCTTCTCTGAGCTGTGCTGTGGACTTCTTGCAAGGATCACTACTAATCACCAGGCTGCACCTTGGCATTGCAAGTTTTGTTACTTCTTCAGTTGCCACAGTCTGTAGGATCTGCCATGCCTCAACCCTGAGACTCAGCCAGGCTCTCATGGAATGACGTCTCACTACAGCTATTCATCAGTGGAAACCAAATGGGTGTATGCTGCCGGAGACCTCTTATGCTAGCCAGAGAGAAAGGAATGCTCCACCTGAACAGGGCCTCTGTGTTTCAGGGACATGCACTGTGAAAAGTGAAGATGGACAAATGTAGGCAGATCCTTCGCTGACCCACCTTGCCCCTTGGCCACCTCTGTTGTTTTCACAGTTAACAGCCTGTATGTCCTGTATCTCCCCAGGTACTGAACCAAGAAGGTGCCCGGCAGCATTTTGTCTGATACCAGTGTTCTTAGCTATAGTATTGAAAACTGAATCTCCATTAACAATCTGACCCACATAAGGTCACAAGCTGGGGGAGGGTACCCTACAGCATTGGCACTCTATTGCCTCCCTACCTTAATCCACACCAAATGGAGCTGGAAGTCCTTTGTTCCCTAACTGTTGTAACTTTTTTGATTAAAAACATCTCTTAAAGACATACATGCAATTCTAAGAGTTTGTCACTTGAAACTGCACTTAGAAAAAGAAAATATAGAGGGCTTAATCATGTTGAAATGCATTGTCTGCCTTCTTTTTTGGTTGATGGTGCTGAGTTACATTCTGGTTCCTATGCAATTGAAAAGGAAATAAAAGACACTTGTGGAAGTGGGAAATTGCCTAAGCAAAGTAAAAGTCAAAAAGGTTAATAAAAAAATTTTTTTTTTTTTTAGTCAACTTGTGCATTGAAGGGCAGCCCATCAGATAATAATTTTCTGGATGTGTAGACTGTGTTGCTGCAGGCAGCAAGAGTAAGACAGTAATTTGATCAGATTTCTAGTCTTGCTTTAATGCTAATCTATCCTATCCAGTGCTATTCGTTCATTAAAAAAGCCCTGGTAGGGGGCAAGCGAAGTCAATTTCAGATTAAGAGCACTGAAGGCTAAATGAATGCAATAAGAAAGGGTTTCCAGAAATTAGGAAAAAAATAAAAGGGAAAACAGGGTGTAGTCTCAGTTTCCCTTTAGGGCAACTAAGTCCCTATAGCCCTTTGATTCTCTCTTACACAGGGAGGTACCCAGACTTTGAACAGTGTCAGATGATGAATTTTGAAATTAAAGGGATCTGGGAAAAAATCGGTGACTATGCTGGGTTTAGTCAGGAAAGAGTTAACTCTCTTCACCATGGATTCTAGGAAGCTGTGTTTCTGGATGCTGAGAGAAGTGCTGATAAGGTCTTAGCTGACCTGGGGAATACCTGCACTGAATTC
>NW_010270886.1:0-251 GCF_000690775.1 Eurypyga helias
GTCAATCACGGAGCTTGTTTCTGAAAACCCAAGTGGCCTTAGTTAATTCGAAAAGGGGCATCTTCCCATTTCAGTATCTTTTGAGAAAGGGCAAACAGGAGCAACCAGTGTCTGCTTTCATGCTGCTCAGTATTTCGGTACAGTCTTTATTACTTTTATTACAGTCTTTATTCCTTTATTACTCATCCCACTTATTAGTTCACAGAATCATAGAATGGATTGGGTTGGAAGGGAACTTACAGACCATCCAG
>NW_010270886.1:437-8428 GCF_000690775.1 Eurypyga helias
TTACCCCTTGTCCTGTCACTACAGGCCCTTGTAAAAAGTCCCCCCCAGCTTCCTTGTAGCCCCTTCAGGCACTGGAAGGTGCTATAAGGTCTCCCCGGAGAAGTCTAGGCTGAACAAGCCCAGTTCTCTCAGCCTTTCACCATAGGAGAGGTGCTCCAGCCCTCTGAGCATCTTCATGGATGGCCCAGACTTTTCAGTCTCTCCTCACACAGAAGTTTTCCCCTGAATCCAGCCTGTGGACAGCAAACCCCCACCTTAGTACGTGAGCTGTCCATCGTGTTTACCCTAGTCGCAGTAGGGCTGGGGATCACACTGGAGCACTGCAGCCCTACTGACCCAAACATTTGCACTGCCAGGCTTTAAGTATCCCATATGGTCAACGCAGGTGTGCAGTCCTTCCTTTCCTGCATTTATTCCAGCAGTATAATAATCATTGCACCTTTACCCAGAATCACCTCAGCTCCGTGGTAAGTGTAACACAGGGCCAGCTCCTCCTTCTGTTTAAAGAGAAACATTACCCCGATTATGCCCCTTCCTTGCAGTTTGTGTTCGGTTGCTCCAGCATTTATCTGCAGCTTAATGTTTACATAGGATACACGACCTGTAAATTTAAGATTTGATTATAGAAGATGATGTTCCAGCAATGTTACACATAAATAGATGGTCTCAGCACAGTCTGATTCATCTAGACTAGTTTTTTCAGACTTCTGATCTCACATCACAAGAATGTTCTCATCTGGCCAAGTACCATCAACACCGACAGCAACAAGTCCTTGCCTCAAAACTACACGCTCTCCTGCTGGCACCTGGCTCACGGAGTCTCAGACAACTATGAAGAATGAGAGTTTTCCGAGCCCGCAGGGAGGAGGTACCTGGTCCCTACTGGAAGACCCTGAGAACTGGGTAGCTCTTCTGAAATCATGCTCCAAAATAGATCTCCTGACGCACTACACAGGGAGTCACTGACCTGGTGCTAGAGGAGAACCAGGAACCACAATCCTGCACTGTCCAGACCTCCTTGAGCGGCTCAGCACACCTCACATCAGCAAGCGCCTCCAGCCAGACACTCACTGCCCCAACGCTTCTGGGTCCACACAGTGCAGTCTCCTCCCTTACACCATGGATACGGGTGGTGGTGTGCTTCCTCCCATACTCCATCCATCAAGGACAGCATACTCTCCTGGCAAAAGCGCCAAATTCAGCTAGGATAATGGAAGAAATATAGGTAATATTTAGACATTTCCACGGCATAATGATCACTAGTGATGGTGTATCGTGGTGACACACCAAACTCTGAGAATGGGCTGGACAGAGTCTGGTTGCAAAAAATCAGCATGTAAGCAAGCAGCAATAAACACACAGTTTGACCTGAACATGACAACAAAGCCCTAATGTCCCTGGGTTGCTTCTTCCTTTTCAGTCTATGCAAGTTGATAGGATGTGTGCTGTATATATCCACCAGTATGGCACGTCCCCTTCAACTGTTTGTGAGACTGGCATCTCTACATACTTCCACTGTTGAAATAAAGACAGGAAAGGAAGGTTTTTGGAAACATTACTCAGGTCTTCAACATTAATTGAAAACTACTGGGCAAAAGACGGAGGGTGACATTTCCAGAAACATATGTGACACCAGAGCTAAACCAATAAAGGGACATGGCTCAGCTCTTTCATGTTCTCTTGGAGGGCTTTTATGCCATTTAATGGGCCACACTCTACCCATTTTCACAAGCCTTCAGTAGCTTTCATCTTTTGTATATTTTAAATTAAGAGTTAAGCCATCCAGCTTGTGAAGGACCTGACTGGTGTGCAGACTGAGGCACGGCCACCCTCTCACTTCTGGAGACAAGTGACTCACAGGAATCCTGCACAAAGACAAGCCCTTGCCAAGCTGCATGCATTTCTTGCAGCAGCCTTCAATTGCCTGGCTTATCTGTTATACCTACAGCAATATGCTCTTTCTAATGAGGTAACATTTTACCTTATGAAACCATGGCCTTGCGAAAGGCTAGTTCAAGCTCTGATCTGCAAAATATGACTTGTGTAATGTTGGGGAAGCCATTAAGCTCCCCAGTTTTCATGTAATTAATGGGGCAGCTAAGCACCACCTGGGATTTGCAAAAGTGTCAAGGTAGGTTGTGGAAAAAATCTCTCCCTTCCCAGTGGCTGCATCTTCCAATGGTAAAAATGAAGAGAAACACCTCATCCCACCCCCCAGTGCTGCTGTGAAGGGGAAACTCCTGAGAACTGTGACACAATGGTAATGGAGATTTTTGGCTATTTCCTTCACTGACGGGCTCATTAATGTAAAAAAACCATTCATGAGGGAAAGAAAATACAAATATTTATCTGTATATTTCCATTAAAAATTCAGAACATTACCATTATTTTTAACTATGCTAAAAACGTCATGTATTTCAGAGTGGGATCACTTCTCCATCTTTATTAATAATTCCCTATTGTGAACAAGAAGAGTTTTATTTTCCTTACACCTTTCAGGAACAAACAATTTTCCCATTTTCTACGACACTAATACACTTTTAATGGCTGTAAATTGTGCACACATAAGAAGTGAAAGACTCCTATCATTTCAATCTACATGAAAGTTTCAGCTGCAGCATTTACCTTATTCTGACTCACTGGTTTTAAAATTACATGAATGCCCCCACAGATCTTTTGAATTAAAATAAGATAAAGCTTCTGGTTTAAAGTGTGAAGTTGGCCTCCTGAGGTAGGAAAATTAATACTGTACAAATCCAGATTCCAGCATTTTTTCCACACTGAAACGAGCATTTCCTGAGAAAATACGGGTGGCACCCACACCCTACATGTATCCAATGACCTGATTTTGGAGCAGAACTTTGATTCATCACCACTTCAAGCCAGGCAACACATTTCCTTGTGCCACACCAGGAGTAAGGGTAACTGAATCAGAAATGGAGGATGGGTTGAATGAACCCATCAAACAGCAGCAAAGGGTATGAGCTCCAAGGCTAAACTAGTTCTTCTTAAGACCACTCCTGTGCTGCCGCATAAAATCCACAGCCTTTGTCAGAATTTATATTGCAGTCAGAGGCCAATTTACTGTTACCCTGTTTGTGAGAGCAGATCTACTGCTGCCGTCTACAATCCAACATTAGCACATTTCTGTCTCTGTTGGCTGTCTGTGACCTAACGGTGAAACACCGACTGTTACTAATCAAATTATTAGTAGCTGGAATAAATGCAGAGAAGTGGCCCATCCTAGAATTTTTCTGTTAGCAAGACCTTGTTGGAGAAGAGAACATGCCGCTGTGTGAGCAATTACAACAGCACGGACAGCGTGTCACTGCTGAGTCTCAAGCCTATTGTTTCCAAAACTTCTGCTAGCACCTTCTTGCAGCCTCCACATTGTGGAGTAACACACAACCAAAACAAAGGAAGCTGGCACAGGCTATTTGTACTCAATGCTCAAAGGCTGTGCTTCTGCACTGAACCTGTGTCCTTTTATTAAAGGTCATTTATCAAGTGCAATGTCAAAAAACAACTTGTCTCCTAACCTGATGGTACAATATGTCCCAGCTGTACCTGGGAAACCTCCCAGGACCTGGGGAGGGGGGAAAAGAACATATTCCATTTAGTATGGGAAAAAAAAAAAGAGAGAGACAGATGTCACCACACAGCAGATAAATTCAGACCGTACGGCTTCTGGAGGAGAACAATACATTCATAATATAATTATGGCAGAATGAGAAAAAGACTGATAAAATAAATAGCCTTAACTCACTCCCCAAGTTCTAAGTGGTGATGTGTTCACTGGTTTAACTTTCCACCAAGATTACAGCTGTGTGACACTGGAGCCTATGAATTTAGATAGCTCATTGGTTGTAGGAGACTAAACACGTACCCATATCAAGTATGTTTCGAGGTCCTTCAAACATGAGAATTCAGGTAGAGTATCATGTACTACTGCCGCCTGGAGTCTCCGACAAAACTCTGAATTCCTAATACAGCTTTTATACATAACTTTCAGACTTCATTAATTCTGGTGGAATTATGATTCATCTTTCACTTTTTTTAAGGTTATGTGTGACAAAAAAATTATGCTTTCAATTTGTAAAACCAAATACCTACGTGGGACCTGTCGCCACCAACAGAAGCTCCAAACAATCACGCTGATGGGGTTAATTGGCATTTTAAAATAAATCACTGCCTCCAGATTGATTTATTTCCCCCCTCTCTTTACACAACATTACTGCGTTTCTCTATAATTATTCAATGCTAAGTTCATGGTTTTGAAGCAGACGACTGCAGACTTAGGAAATGGTGTTTGATTTGTTGCCATGGAAACATTTTGCTGTAGATGTACTCTAATCCCATGACAACTCTGTCTCTTAAGAACCATTTTTTCTGACATAATAAAAATCTGATCAAGGTCAGATTTAATAACAATCTCAGTTCCCAGACTTTATTTTGTAAAGGTTTAGCAGAGTTATTTTTTTCCAAAGGGAATCTCTGGAAACTTTGTTTGTTTTCTTAGCTGGGTTGGAATTTATTCCCTAAAATACATAAACCCGGTGTGGTGTCATGTTAATTTACAGTGCACCTTTTGTTATGGTATAATTGCATCATTAAAAGAAAGTTACTTATAATTGTTTATGTTGTCTTGACAGATGTTAACATTTTACATAACATTGTTCCCACTAATACATACATTTGGGATATCAATAATGCTTATCGTTTCCTAACAACTGGTGTTTACATAGTAGCAAATGCCAGTGTAGCTTAACTTTTATTTCATTCTACAATGTTTTTCTGAACTAGTTATCAAAGGCATATTCAGACCTGGAGGACGCGTGACAAGTGCCAATGTTTTATGTCTTCCACCAAAACATAAAACCATCATATGTACAGAACAGTCATATTAATATAAAAAAAATCACTGTGGCAATGAAGAACTTGCCAAGAACTCAGGTATGAGTTTGGGGAAATTCTTCCCTCTTGGCACAACTGTATTTGTCCTTTGGCAGGTAGGTATCCACTGAGGCCTTTGAAAGGTAATAGCTCCAGAGGAAGAGATGGCTAATGCAACTCAGCTATGCAGCTGAGGCTGGATTTTCAAAAGACAGTTAGCTCCTGGCAATGCTGACAGACAAACAAAGATATTTCAGATGCACCTTTGCATCAATTCTAGTCGAGTCTCTGGGCAACTGAGGATTGTATGGTCCCAATGGGTGGGAGAGGAACGAAACTTAGAACTGCAGCAGGGACTTCTCCATTTATGCTACTTGTCCAGTATGACTTTATAGCCCCTGGAGAGAGGGATTTTACATGTTCATCTTGCCCTAAGGCACATATCAAAAGGAGATCAGATAAATCATAGCCTAGAAAACACATTGTTTCCACTGATTATGAAAAGAATCCAGAGTAACTCAGAGGCAAAGGATCTTCTATCCTAGAAACCAGGTTCAAGATATTTTCCCACGTCTACTTAGTCTTATTCCTACCAATGATTTGTCAAAGAAAAGATATAATTAACTCATTCTGTCAGCACAAACAGTGATCCTGGAACTCCTTAATCGTAATTTTTCACATCACACCAACCCATATTTCTTCTTATTCCCCCAAGCGCAGCTTCATACATATAGAAAATCTTTCTGTCTGTATCTTTTTAACCATCCAGCACTGGACTACGTGACCTGCTCCGGAAATTGGTATCCCATCCTTGTAACCAGCATTCACCAACCCGTATTACACTACTGGTTTGGACCCACTCACAGGCCACAGTGGATTACAGAAGATGCTATACAAGTTACACAGCAGAAGGTCCTCACCTCAAAAGGATGGGTAGTGGTCTCTGCCCAGTATGGTCTCTGTTAACCAAGCCAGTGAAGTATCATGGCAAAGAACTTCTGGGACCACTGTAAAAACATAGGGAGTTTGTTCAGCAAATGCTTATATTGCTGTGCAACACTACCACCAAGATATATGAAGCCACAGAAACCATTATTTAACGTAAGGATTCTAACAAATTTTGTACATTATTAACTTGTCCAAAAACAACAGCTTTTCCATACTGATTTTCAAGTGTGACACCACAGGCAGAATATAAACCCTTCTTAGAGTCCAGAAAAAAATGAGCTACATCTGTTCTTTGACATTACAGGTGATAAAGCATCACTTTGATGGCTCAGCTGAGGCTGAGCTCAGCTGAGCCATCAAAGTGGATGAGCACATCCTAGGCACCACATAGACACACACTAAGATACAGCATCTGCCCTGCAGAGCTTTCATTTTAAGTACCATACGACAGAGAGAAAAAGGAATTATTCATATTCCTGCACTACAGGTCAGGAAGCTGAACCCTTGGCTTCAAGTACAAGACTGTCCTTCTTTTTGCATTATCAATATAAACAAGGATTATTGACAGTATTATTGTGACCAAATAAGAAAAGCTGAGACGGCTTCAGTGAAGATTATATTGTGGCGTACAAATCATTTAAAGCATACATGCTTGGCCCGTAGGCATGGAGACAGAAAACACCAGTGTTACCGCTGTCGAACTTTAACGTACTGATCACAAACCCTGCACCCTTTCTGCTGGATGTTGTAAACACGCATACATTCACACACACCAGAAGAGGATTCCTGCTCTGGAAAGAAAAGGGCCCCACGAGGACAGAGCTGCAGGATCCACGCGTCAGTGAATAGAGCATCGCTGTGCTGTCAGTCTTCCGGCATTCGATCGCCAGGAGAAAATGCGGCATAACAGGAAAGAGCACCCTGCAGGACAAGTCCGTCGGGTGCTCTACGGCAAAGGGAACACCAAATCCCATTCACCCGGGCTGCCTTGCCACCTTCTTCAGCAGACTCAGCGAAAGGATTTGTGCTCTTCTCCATGCTCACCATCAAGCCTAAAGAAAGAGGGGTTTAGTGACTTATCGCGGTGCGTGGACCAATACTGTACAAGCGGTAAGCGGTGCGCAAACACAGAACCAAAGGATGCTATTGAAACTACAGAGCTCAGAAGTTGCTTTGACATTAAGCATGAGCGATGTCTATTTTTCTTTGGCGTACTCCAAGCTGGCTTTCTACTCTGCCCTGTTAAACACTAGACCTTGATCACAGGCTACCAAGAATAACTTACTGACAGAAGCATCAATTCCAAATATTGTCTGATTTTCTGTTATTTCCTCTTGGAAGGAATGTCAATCCTTAGCTATTTTTACTCAATCCCATTGAAAAATAAAAATGACCCTAAATAATCTGAGGGGGTTGTTTTTTGGGGGGGAGGGGGGAAGGACGGGATTTCAGAGCCCGTATTTGAATGATAGTAAAAGCAAAGTTGCCTTGACAACTGTAGCCATCTTTACATAGTAATTCTCTTTGCAGTGTAGAAGGCTGGTTTAATTCCTTGGTTTTCCTCCCCCTGTACAAGAGGATCCCCTCCCACTCCCAGGTAAGGTTCTGTCGTGAACACTGGTTTTCCCCTCAGTGTATACCCAGGGTACAGCCTGCTCTCATTGACTAAATCTGGAGTTTTAATAGATGTTATTTGACTTTTAAAAGCATTTCATATTAAAATTTTCAGATTTAATTGATGGATATTCGATTTCAAAGTTCTACTCTCCTCCTCATAAATTGCGAACAGTATTTTATCTGAAACAGAGCTAACCTAATAAACAGATGAAACTTTGTTGTCATTTCAGCTGCTGGCAGCGCTGGGCTGTATGTAATTGCTCTCTTCGTTTTACAGTTCCTCTGCTTCAGATTAAACTTTTTCAGGATGTTGCAACGCCAAAACACGCGTTCTAGCAGGAAATCGGCATCAAAGGTAATGGGCCCACAGACATCTTTGAAGCTTTGAAACCAGAGGAAGAGAAGTAACAGTTTAATTTACAACAGCCATCGCAGAAGGGCTGAGGAGGGGAGGAAGCCGAAAGGAAGGAGCGAGGGGCAGAGGGAAAGGTCAGCTCCGCCCGGAGGCTCCGGCGCGTGGCGCGAGCCGCCCC
>NW_010270887.1:0-2869 GCF_000690775.1 Eurypyga helias
TCCAACCCAGTGATTCTATGATCTCTTTCTGGATTGCTATCAATCAGAGTGATTACAGTGTAGCACAGAGTAGGGCACAGTGCAGGGAAAGTCGACTGCTGAAAGAGAATCAGTTGCTTGTGTGCCAGCCTTCTTTCCCCACTGCAGAGCCCACACCTAGCACTGGTATCATTGCATCAGGACCTAGCAAGTTGTGATTTTTTAAAGAGTAAAAAAAAACCCAAACAAATGAACAAAAAAACCCACACCCCAAAGAGTTGTTGCAGGAGAAATTCAAGCCTATGGACTGCAGCTTTTCTTAGAAAAATCCTTTGATAATAGAAAAGGAAGCATCAGCAGTTGGGCAGCAGTCCCCTCTTCAACCCTCCAGACAAGCAATAATCACCCATCTCAATAGAAGGAACATTTACTTGAGTCAGCTATTAAACCAACTTCACCCACATGAAAAGCTTAAACACGCAAGAACTCTACACACTAGCTGTCTATCAGTGTGCCTTAAATTTACCTTGCTGTTATTTACTTTTGTCAGGCTGCTTTTCTGGAGGGTTATGAAGCTAAAATACCTGATGGAAGGGCGCAACAGCCAGAGCAGAATATGAAGGGAGATGGGAAAATGGGCCAGGGCGGATGGAAACAGCACCAAACACTTAGAGTATGACATTACCTTTGTATTTTCAGAAGCAGGTGTTGTAATGCAACAGCTCGTTTCAGCCAGCGGAGAGGACTTACTTCTTCCCATCCTCATCCCCATCCCCTGCCTTTTTCTCATGTCAGATCTGGTCCTTGTCTCTCTCCACTATGAGCCAAACCTACTGCTTTTCTGAGCTAATTGACACACAGAAGGGCACAACCAGCAGCAGAACAAATTGGTGCAAATAGGAAGGGTGGCACGGGCCTACACAGCCAAGTGGCAGGAGACGAGGGGAATGGACGGCAGGAGCACCCCAGCCACAGGGATGTGGTATTGCCACCCTTGGTACCCACCGTGCCCTCAGGAAGTCATATTTTAAGTTCCCAGAGAGTTAGGAGAGAGGGTATTTTGCAGAGAAAACAGAAACAATCTGCTATCTGGCCACAGATGCCAACAGCATAGCAACTGTTCTTCGACAGCCTTTTCCTTGTCACTTTCTGAATTTGAGCATTTTCAAGTTTAAGTAAAAAGAGTAACAGTAATAAGACTTGGGAACACTGTGCGAAAAATGCAGCACCTAACCCAGGAAAAAACTTCAGAAAAAAAAAAACACAAAATGTCAAGCTGGTTTTGGCAAAGTTCCAGGAAAAGAGCGGCAGGAGCAGTTAGAAACCTAATACACTATTTGCATTTCATTTTTTAATCAGGTATAATAAATGCACACAAAATGATGCATCAGCATTTTTTGTTCAGCTTAAGTATATGAAATGGTAAGGAAAGTAGATACATGGCATGAGTGAGGTCAGAAGTATCAAGACTGGTTCAAAACATTTCAAAATCTCATGCTAACAGGACATTGAAGGAAGCTTTTAAAGCCATCACGAGCAGGTCTTGGCTAATATTAGAGCTAGAATCCACACTACACACAAGTTTGACACGGATTGAGGAAAAGTAATTTTCCTCATGCCTAATATATCCAGGAATTTCAGCTGTGAAGGCTACAACAGAGTTAGCATGATGCCATTTTCTCCCATTTTGAATGACTTTATTGACTAAACAAATTATCAGACAGTAAGTGCAAACTGCTGCACTACTTTGTCATGCTAAATTAATTATTAGAAAGAGTCTTAATAAGGCTGAAGGAGAAGCAGCAGCATTTGAGATATTAAAAACCAGTCTAGCACCAAGCAACTCCCAAAGTCAAATTCCTTAACTGCCCTTTGGTGGATACCTTTTGGGGAGCAGAAAGAGGAAAAAAAAAAAAAGAAAAAGAAACAAAATCACAGCATACTGCAGCGAAAGTCACAAATGTGTGACACTCTGGATAAGTTACAAAAATTTTTTGATTTCCTGAAGCTGCACATGGTTGAGATGCAAGTTAAGACCAACCATTTTGAAGACGAGGACCATTTTACCCATTAGAGTGTTTATGAGAACTTCATACTCCAACAAAGTGGGGACTATATCAGGGTACATTTGAAAAGCAGTCGTCCTAACTTCTTGATCCTGCCAACAGTCCAATAACAAATGTTCCGTACAGTACTGCCCTACAGGTGAATTTTTATGTGCCCTCAAAACAAAAGCCTCTTCTACAGCTCCCATCAGCTGTGCTCATGAATTCTCATCTCCCTCACAACAAAAAGATGAGGTTCATTTACATATGTCACCAAAGGGATCCAGGAATTAGACTTTTTGCAGTATTTTGAAGGCATAGCAAATTGAGGTTGGAAGTTTTCTCACACTGAAATGTATATTTTATCTTTCTGCAGCACTTGCAGGTGTTCTTAGCTGGCCTAATTCTGCTCCTCCTGAAAAACTGCTTCATGGGGATGACCAAAGCCAACAGTAAATGCCTCAACAAAGCTTTGCACTATGTGTACAAAAACCTCAACTTCACACTCTGCCAAATTCAGTTCCCTATCCCCAGGAGAAGACAGACATTGTAAAAAAAAAACCCAAACAAAAAAGAACCAAAAAATCGAACAAACAAAACCCCAACAACAAAAAGAACAAAAACAAACACGCACATACACACCCCAAAAAACAACCCCAAATTTTAAATGTATTCAGCCTTTCATCCTTTTCCTCTGCAAATTAGTTCAGATTTTGTAAACTAAATGCATATTCTAACTCTGAGATACTTGCATTTTCAATATGTTAGAAGTGTATCAGACCGAAATGACAGTGAAGAAAAAATGTGATCTCATTTGTACGACTGGTTGATGAAAAACTGAACAT
>NW_010270888.1:0-18251 GCF_000690775.1 Eurypyga helias
CCGGCGGGGCGCATTGTCCGCGTCCCCCTTTTCACAACGGGGGAAAAGGTAATTGACAGCCCCATTGTCCGGCCCGGCCCCCCGCGGCTTTAAAACACTCCGGGGCCCCAGTCACACGTTGTCAATGCGAGCTGTCGGAGGTGACGAGTGAAGAAGGGCTGCTCAGGAAACGGTTTGAGCCCTTCAAGTGGACAGGCCTCAGTGACTTCTCCGGCACTCCGGCTGCCACAGGCAGCCCCTTCAAAAATAACCTTAAGCAATAAATCAAACATGTTTCCTGGACTATACAAGGAACAGCTGGTTATTTTTCCTCACTTCTCCTCCCTCCCCCCCCACCCCGCCTTTTTTCTTTAAGGCTAAAAATTATTTAAGCACAGGAAATCAAGCATGTCAAAGTTTGGCAAAGTGGGTCGGGTGATGTAGCAGTTACACCACTTCTTTCTCTATTAACTAATCTTTGGGCTTTGACTTTTTATCTGCTGGTTTCCACTGCTTTCTGCATCTGCTCTGATGGCTGGGATAACTTGTCCCTTGTCTTCCACGCAGCGAGGGAAACGATCCTGCGTAGTTTGCAAGGAGACCCCATTCCCCTGATTCTCGTCTCTCCCAAGAACTCCATATCCTGGAGTTCAAAAAGATGTCCTGGGTTCAGTCGGTCTGTTTATTTAGGAACAAAACCCCTGCACCTGAGAGTTGCTGAAATGTCTTGCCATAGGCAAGCCTGGACATCTATGCCATAGCTGGTGTTTTATATATGCAGCACTCATTGCCCTCATCTGTCTGACGCAGGCAGCGTTGATGTATCATCACACGTCAGGCTTCGTGCGTGATGTGTGCGCATGATGGTACGTAGGATGCATTGAATTTTAAACACAATTACAGGTTTTTCTCCACGGGCCTCCGCAACCTTAAACTCTGTTGCTGCAGCTGGATTCACACCGGCCAACATTTGTGTTTGCACCGAGACCCTTTAGGAGCCCACCTGCCTGGATCTGATTTCAGCCTTGGAGTTGTCATTTCCTGCCATCACATGAGGTAGTTAGTGTATGCTAATTAACTAAAATCCAGATCTGTTAGACCTAGTGCTGTCATTTAGCAATGCCCAATCCTGTTAATATATTCAGTGCGTGGCACTGATGATACACTTAAGAAATAGAAGGCAGAGGTCAAACATTCTCTGCAATATTCTGCAATGTTAGTGCACTGTGACTGAAACGTTGTATTCCAGCCAGAAATGTAACTCTTAAAAAAACTGACAGTAAAACCAGAGACTCAATTAAGGAGGAAAACAAACTTTTCAGGAGGCTTGGAGTCTGTGAAAATCGAGTTAAAAAAGAAAGACTTAGCTAATCTTCAGCAGCATTCAATTCTCCTTACATAGCACAGGGTATGTGTTCTTATTTCTTTATCATGCCACCTATTAACAAGACATAAAGAACATCACTTTTCACCTAAGGGTGGCTAGTGGTTATTTAAAGGAAAGGAATTGTCATGAGAAAGGAGGTGTGTGGCAGCAGGTTTAACTCTGTTATCTTTAAATGAAGCACAGCTTACTCCCTTGCACTAACTCATCTCTGACAGCTTTGCACTCATGGATCAGGCCATTGGTGGGAAGATTTACATATTTTTTTGTTTTAGTTTTTGGAGTATTGTTATTGTGTTTCATTTGCAATATGATACGTTTATGCGTCTGTTAATATAATTTCATCTCCTTGTGCACCTAGTTCCAGTGCACCTATTCACAGCACATTTCTGCCGTATTTTAAAGACTTAAGGTAACACAGACTTGCTAAGTGCCTGAGACTAGTTTACAGTCAATTTTAGCCAAACCTTACAGCATGCTGTAAGACATGGCCTTCCTGAATACCTTTTGAAATCTTATGGGAATAAAAGCTGTTCAAAACCTCAGACCAGATGCTTTGGTAGGATCCAGTCTTAAGATTGCAAATTACTTGAGGCAAGGATCTCCTTCCTGTTTGGCAACTTCCTAGAACACTTTTGCAGCAGGATAAATAAACAGCTTACTATACTGAGAAGGAGACACTCATCTGGGATGATTTACCATTGCTAAGTCCCACCCACTGAGAATCTAACTCTACAATGGAAGTCAGGGGTTATCCACATCCTGCAAAAGTTTCACACATTGGGTACCCATGATGGGAAGATCTTGCTGTGTGGACTTGTTTCACTTACTCTTCTTTGCTGTGATCAAGAATTGCACATTCTCATTTGTCACGTTATATCAGCTAATGCTAATCTAAGGTCTGCTCACACTGTCACGACAATATTTTGCTGTTGAGTAGCATTTTAGAACCTGCCACCTTGAGTGCTTTGGGAAGTGTCTTTTATATTGGAGAGTAGTATAAAAATGCATGGTTAGCAAGTTTGCTGTTGCTTTTGCCCAGCGCTGCAAAATGTCTTCTTAGCCACCATTAGATCAGTGAGACAAAAAAAAAAAACAACCAAACACCACAACAAAACAATAATAATGACGAAAAACCTCTGCTGTTCACTGACCTACATGAAGAAAGGTGCTTGAAAAGCCATTACAGAAAAAAATGTATGCTTATTCCCCCGCAGTGCTGAATCCTTCACTTCTCAATTCTTTTCAACTTTTTGGAGAGGCAAGAGGAAAAACCCAGTATTTTGTAACACCATTGGCAGAGAAAGCCAATGTCAGTACTTTCCTGACAGGCTTTTCCTTCTTAGTTAAGCTTGTTTTTAATGGGGGACAAGAAGCAAATATGACAAATATTTGCCTTCTGATATACAAACAGATCTGTAAGCTAAGCCTGTGAATCCTGCCATCTGAAAAGAGTGACAGCAAGATGGCAGGAGAGCTGACATCATGTGCTGAAAGAGGAGTGACAGCAAGGCTGACAGAAAAGCTTAACTGGACAGTCAAGTGTGAAGAAAAGGAAGCTGGACGGGTGTCTGTGGATGAGAAACTGGGAGAAAAAAGTGCCATCTGAACAGGAGGATCAATTTAATCTATCTATCTATTTTTTTATTTATATTTTTATTTCTTGCCTTAAAGCCCTAGAGAACCCTGCCCTGTCCCTGGATTGCAGTGAGGAAAGCATTCTTGCTTTTACTTTGCCTTTGCCTCAGTCTTTCAGTCACACTCCCTTAACATTTGTTGTGAAATCTAGGCTGTTAAAGTCAATGGGAATTTTGCCATCAAGTTTAGTGTGTCCAGGATTTTACTCAATACATAACTCCAGCAGTGTCAGCAATGTTGTACTTGCATAGACCAAGGCTAAATTTGGCCACAGGAAGGGAACATTTCCCCCCCCAACCCCTTCTTCCTAAAAGATAGATGTAAGAGACTGTTGAAAGACATTTAATGGTCATTAGTCAGATCCGTGCAAGGCGTGAGAACTTGCAGGAAAACACCCATTCTGCAAGGTATAGGCAAAACACAGCCTGCAAACTCAATTTACGCAGTCTGTAGCCTAGTTTCAGCAGTCCTCTTCTGCCGGGGCAGCTTGGGAATGAACTGCGTAGCACATTCATGGTTTCTGGGAAACACTGTGCTACTTTGCATGCCAGTCCAATGGACCTCCATGTACACTCTACCTCGGGCTATGTGAGTCGTAAGGGCTGGGATATAAAGCTCTCACTGGCTCTTAGAAGGAGCTATGTTGCCCAGACAGCTGGAAAAAAACTGGGGACTACTGATTGAGATCATGGCAGAGTTTTTGTTAGAGATTCTTGTCAGTGCTTCCACCATTCAACCAGGAAGAAGTTGAGCTGCCAAAAGAATTGAGGGTGAAACCTTTTTCTGAATATATCTCTGGGTTCAGTAGCACATAAATGTAACAGATGAAGTTCTGAATCTTTTGAAGTCTATAGGAAAACTACCCTTGACTTTGATGAGGTCTGAATTTCATCTTTTTCCCATCACCTCCTTCTTCCCCCTTCACTTTATTCACATCATAAAATAAAAACTGAGGCCCATGTGTATTTTTGTATAGCTGTTTAGATTCCTTTGAGCTGTGCACTAGCATACAGGCTCCATTTGTATGCACAAAAGCCAGCTATACATATGCAATTGCAGTAACTGTGCATGAGAAGATCCTCTACAACCTTAGGCCTCAGCTTATGAAAATCTGATCCCGGAAGCTTTATGGTTCCAGACTCTTCTAGGGAGAGTCAGGGAGCCAAGGGATGCATCTGTCTGCTAGGTTTTGCAATGGGCTTTTTACTTGGGAATAAAACCTCTGAGATGCTGAGTGCTGCTGTTTCCTTTAACAAGAGTCCCTTTGAAGGCATGGTAAAGTAGGATCCAATTCTGTGAGAATCCGATAATGAGAATCATGAGGAAAAGAAAAGGCCTTAATTGACTCTGTCTTTAAGTTTTCTGGAGTCCTTTGTATGGATTTTCCAGTGCGTGGAAGAGCTTAACACACATTTTTCCTCCGGCTAGAGTCTGGGGGCAAACAATCCTTGCTGTTGTCAGCTGCATAAGTAGCACAAATGTCGTGTGTTTCATCCTCAAATGTTTTGCAGTCATTTGGCTTCAGACACATGGAAGTTTTACCTGGGTAATGACAGGAAGATAAGGCTCATTAGCTGATTAACTCTCACAACACCCGGGTCACACCCCTTTTTCGTAGTCAGTTGGGCACAGGTGTGTTGGCTGCGTGTATGTGTACAAACACGCCCTTTGGAAAACAGCGTCTCCTTTTTGCGCGGTGGCTGCTGTGCACAAACACGTGTCGTGCCACTAAGCGAGGGTGACGTGAGGGTACATTTTTGTTGAGCAGCCTTAGCCACTGTGCTCTGGGATATCTCCCATCTCATCGTGGTGAAATTCCCTACCCCACGTCTGCCTTGGTGTTCCAAAAGTTATTCACAGTAGCGCAATCTGTACGCTATCTGACGGCTGTATTCCTCACGCGTAGAAAGGTGCTTTTAGCACGGCGGGTGCGATGATGAAGTTTTAAAAACCTTTTATTGAGGGGAGGAATGGGAAGCCCCCCAAGCCAGCGCTCCTTGCTCCCTCTGCTGGCTGCGGGGCAGCCGCCCGCCCAGCGCATCCTCCCGCGGCTGCGGGGCTCGCCGGGCCGTTCGCACCAGGTCGGCAGCACGGCCGTGAGAAACCCCGGCGTGTAATGGCACTGCTTGGTTTCTTTTTTTTTTTAGGGACGGTATCAGCTAAATAATAAGCCACTTAAGTGTTTTTTTTGGTTTTTTGTTCCGTTTTCCAGAAACAAGGGGTTGGGAAAGAAGCGGAAAGCCTAGCTAGGTTGCGTGGTTCTGCGTTTATACGTACGTCTAGCCTGGACGCACTGCTTCTCAAAACGTAATCCACAGCTGAAAGGGGAGAAGATAAATTTCGGGTGTTATTCACAGCGAACAGAATGATACCACGTTATTATTCTTATTTCCTATGTTACTCCTTTTTCCATGAGAACCACGTCTAGGCGGAGTGTTGCTATTCTCTGACTTCTGCTCTTCATTCTAGGTGTTTTGAAGGCTTTTAGGTTATTAATATAGATTATTTATTCATATGATCTTCATTAGTCTTAAATAAGGCCTTTTTCTTTGTTCTTCCTTTAACAAATTGTAATACATGGTAATATTAACCTTTAGTAAATGGCCATTTACACTGGTCTGATGAGCTGCGATTTATTCCATGTAATTTATTTCTTTTAACTATCCTGACTTTCAAAGTCTCTCTTTTCTGAAAACATAGGTATCTACTTTAAACTGTTAAATTGAAGAGAGGAATTATTTTTTAATTAATTTTGTTATGCAATTCTTTTTGGTGATGCTGAAGAAAAAGATAATGGTAACGTGCTATTAATTTTTTTAGTGCTTCTGAATATGCTTTTGTTTGCAGTGGTAGAGGTGGTGAAAGTGAACAAGAAAGTCTTGAGATTTTTTCCTTCCTTTCACTATGTTTTTTCTAGCTTTATCTAAGAAATGGTGCAAAAACTTTGGTTGAATGACTGAACTGTCACTGATCAGAGAGCTCTTCAGGAAGAAGTGCAAAGCTCCCACCGAGAAATGGAGCACAAGTGGCAGAGATGGTCATGTTCTGGGTGCAGACAATGGCTCCATACTGACTCTTGCACACTAACCTCGCGGGAGGGAAGTGATGAAGAGAGGGCAGATAGCCATCTGGTACCCTTTATTCTTGCTACCCATCAACTGCAATTATTGTTCCTGTCTTCTGCCCCTTCTTTTTCCACTTCCTCTCTTTGCATCCTGCAAAGAAGGACATACCTGGAAGGAGACCCAGATTGTCCAAGGTCAGGTCTTTAACAGCTTTTCTTCAGGAAGAAAAATCACCATAGGGACTGCTTTGGTATCATATAGAGGCTTCAGTGTTGTGTGGATGGGGAAAGCACATCTTATGCAGGCAGGGCTAGCTGAAGCCAACCTCAAGGTTGGCCAAGGTCAAAATATGAATGCATGCATACAGTACAGATCCCATAACTCTTGGACAAATCAAATGACGCTCCTACCTTCAGACAACATCCTTGGCTACAGTCCTAGAATAATAAGATTAATTTTGAAGGTTTGACTTCTTCTTAGGCTATGCATTCTCTTCTCTCCAAAATCAATGGCAGTGGTTGATGCCATGACCAAACAAACTTCTTAAAACAGCACCTTTATTTAGTACAGAGACACTTCAAAGAAAACAGATTTGAAACCAATTAAAGAAATGTATGCATATCTAGCTTTTCCCTGAGGCTTATCTCACCCTAGATCTGGGAGGGCCTAACAAACTTCAGCTCTCTCCATGCACTTTTTTCTCTCTGCCTCTCTCTCTTTTTCTCGTGGTTTGTTTCCTTAGACAGCTTCTGACAAGTAACTACAGCAGGATGTGAAATGTTTTACCTCTTCCATGGTGGAACAAGACTTTTAAACTTATACGTACAATACATACAAAAATACCCCTTCTCCCCAAAGATTATTGCTGAATAAATAAACCCAAAAGATCAGGTATCTAATATGAATGGGATTTCATACTTAAAATAGCACGTAGTCATTTATACCAAGTAAAATATTTTCAGTAAGCAACCACATATTGCTGGGATTCTGTAAAATGCTGCTCCAGTAGCTGGTGTTGAGTGAGCCCTAGCATTGCCCTGACATTTTCCCCATTGCTTTCTGCTCAGGGGATGAGTCAGGACCTAAAAAGACCGAAGGGAAGAAGTGCATGTCAGTTAAGAAGAGGAAGCCAAGGGAAGAGGACGTGGGTGTAAGACCTGTTTTGAAGTTAAGCAGTTAGACAAAGAATAGTAAAATGAAGAAAAGTTCAGTCTCAACTCGGCTTGGGGCTGGTAGATTATATAACCTGAAGCAAAACCTCATAGTATGAACTTCTAATTTGGAGGAAGCAGGCTGAAGGGAAATCCTGAAGTGGGGTGGAATAAAAATTCTCTGAATTTAACACAGATGAAGGATGAATGCACGATTTCCTTTAATAAACACAGTTTTAAAGGAGTCTGATTAGAGGGCCATGTTCCAAATGCAAAAAGCAAAAGGAAAAATTATGTGAGAGTGCTCTGTTGATAAACCCTGTTAGGCAGTCTCAGAGCAGACTGTAGTTTGGCTTCTGGTACAATGAGTTGGGTTGTGATAGATAACTGTTCACGATAACGGTTCGAGTTAAGTGAGGTGAGTGGGTATTTGTACTTTACTTTCCCATGTACTGTTCAAACTGGGAGGCTGTTGGGCTCTCTGGGGATAATGCAGATGATGTTTATTTCTCTTATTTAAATAGAAGTAGTTTTTGTTTAGACCTGAGAGAATTCCTTAACAATAATTTCATCAGAAATGTTACAATCCCACAGAAGATATTCTGATAGGAAAAAACTCCCCTCCCCATTCCTGTCTAGCTTTAACAATATGACTTTCGTTATCAACCAACAAGTGCTTTCCAATTCATATTATTTTTTTTCCCCCTAGGCTCCTTGATTTTAAATAAACCTTACAGCAGCTCGTTGGAGACAGAATCCTTAAAACAGATTGCTTACTCCTTAGTTTTCCAGTGTGCGCAGAGCTGCTTTCTCTGGTATGGTTTTTTAATTGGTCTCACTACCACCTTTCCTAAAACCTTTCAGAAAATTCTCATAATTGATGATGGTGGTATGGTAACTTCATTTCATTGACCAAATCACAAACATAATTCCCCAAAAATTCTTATTCCCATATTTTTATTTAGCAGCACGAGTTGTCAAAAAACTGCCACAAGTACCATTGCGTTGGATCAAATATCAGTCTGGCTCAACAGTTTGTGCCAGCGTTTGGAAGGAAACATGAGCATGCGCAGGTTGCAAAGTCATAAACAAAAAAAGGGGCCATTCTCTTGATATGTGCACACTCAGAAGGCAAATCTTGCTCTACTGGTAGCTGAATTTTGTAGCGATGCTACATTTTGCAGTGGCTGCTCAAGAACAACCTCACATAAAATGCTTTGCTTTCATCTAGCCCAGAGGGTCATGAAAAGTGGATTTTACAGACAATACATTATTTTGTTATGATACTTAATTTGCCATTATTCTCTTATGCTCATTAGTACCGCCCACTCCATAGTTAGTTTAGAAAAAAGCCATCCAACTGGTAGCCTACGGGATATTGTTGCCCATAGGACAGTTCAAGTCCTCAGGACAACTACAGCATCAGATAAGAATTATTTGCCCTGAGAAAACATCTGTAATATAACCCAGCCTACAGTAGTCAAGGAGTTGTGCAGCCCTAACTTAGATCAACACCGCAAGGCTGAACAGCTCACATAATTTGCATCGCATGTGCACAGTGGGGAGAATAACTGGGTTATCATGGGGAGAATGGATGAAAGATGAATCAAATACTACTGAAAATTTCCCCCTACCTACAGCTGTGAGAGCCCTTATACAAACATTTACCCAAGTGCTGGAATCACACAGTGTTATGCCCAAAAATGTAACTTAAATGCTTACACTGGTAAGAAAGAAATAAGGTCTGTGCTAAGGCAGATGAACTGTGACAGCTGACCAAGCCCATTCTCATTTTCAAGAGTGAGGAGCAAACACTAATGTAAGTGATGATGAGGGAATCAGAAAGACTAAAGGGTTAAAATAATATTTAAAATTCTGTGTAGTTCAAAGAATTTGTTTATCTTCTTGCTAATTTTTTTCTTTCTCCTTTTCCTCCACTTTCATAAATCATCTCCCAGACACTTAACCTTATCTGTAGCTACAGAGAAAAGGTGGATTTTATCTTCAGAAACCTATGGTTATGGTTAATGGAGAGAGACAGGCACTTTTAGAGTACAATTCACCAGCCCTATTTCAGATGTCTGCTTCAGGTTAAGATGAGAGACATCACACAAGTGCCTGTTGCTTTCCAGTAGCTACAAAGGAAACCAGGATGAATAATTTGGAGCTAGATGTCTTTAAGCAGTGTGTTAGTTTCACAATGGATATCTTTATTAGATCAGGTGAAAACCATTGTAATTCAACTCCTTTCTCTAGGTTTCTTTGTAGTCATGGATTGGGAGAGTACTGGTGATAAACTGATCTTTCATAGAAATATATTGGACTGCTGTGAGAACAATGTCCTGTATGTATAAGACAGAAAAGACAAGAGGTATTTGTCTATGTTAGTTTTGTACCAGAGATACATACTGGAACAATTAATATAATCTAGGATAATATTAGAGGGAATAATAATACAACTGTGGTCATAAACCTCTTCTTTACACCTGCAAATAGAGAAACTGATTATTCCCTTGGATACTTGTGCTAGATTTAACCTCTATTCTGTGGAGAGGTTTATCCTCTCTGTATGAGAAACAATATTGTGTTGCGGCATGCTGGCTGCTGGATCAGCTGTCGCTAGATAACAATGTACAATTGCATACTGCCTACATGAGAACATCCTGTCGCTCCGTCTCCAAGAATAACTTCGCTGCAGAGTACATTGTTCTGCAGGGTCACTGCCAGTGAAGTCATATGCTATGGACCTCCAAGAATTGGAACAGTTACCCTAGTCCAAAAGTCCGTGTTTTAAAAAAACAATTTGAAAGAAAAAACTCACCCCGCCCCCCCCGAACAACATCGAAAAAAAACCCAGAACAAAACCCCAACCAACAAACCAAACCCAACGGAAGAACCCCTGTGGTGAAATTTGCAAGGAATAAAAATGAAGCCTGCAAAAGTTAAGAAGCTTTCTTTGCTTGACAGCCTTAACACTCCCCTCATGTTACAACGTTTAATCGTAAGATAACACACTATTTTTAATTCTGGGCTCCTGCCTCATTTTGTGCAAAGCACAGATCAAGTTCATTGATTTTCTGCTTACTTGATGTTTCAGAGATGTTATTTTTATGCTGCTGATTATGAATTGTTTGCAAATCAATTATAGTTCATGCATCTTGATATTCTTCCTGTCTCTTGCTGACATCAGAGGCAGTTGTAGGGTCACAGGTGTACAGGTTAAGGTCTTGCAGGACTCTTAAAGAGTTCACTACATATGTCTGAGTGGGAAGACCTCTCATTCTTTTTTCTTTCCAGTATTTTAAGTGGTCTTTCCTCTTACTGATACAGCTGTAAGACTGAGAAAATAATTGCCTTAAATAGTCTTCCATGGTTGCTGTCTCTGCAAAAATAAAGAGGCAAAGAAGTAAAAGGTCATTTACTGTGTATTGAGAAAGAAGTGAATGTTCTGCTTGTGTTTGGAAGAAGAGACATAAAAGGATATATATTCTTATAATGGCAGTTCATTTTAATTTTTCTCTGTTTTTCATGGGTTCACATTGCTAATGAGACATAAAATTGCCACACTTGTATTTTAATCAACAGTGTAAATATAGGTGGACTCATAACTTTTCTGCATCCATAGTGGAATGGTGAATTTTAGTTTAGTGGTTACTAGTGAACAGTGTTCATCATATGCAGGTTACCTTAGTTGCAAGGTGAATACTTTATGATTTATATTATAATTTATCTAACAGAATTGTCTTTTACTTAAGAAATATAATTTTAAAAACCTCAACAGTTTGTAAAACACTTATTGTCCTGAATAACACAGAGTGCTTCAATAAGCTCACTTCAAATTGAGCAAAATGCATTAAATTAAAATGGGTCATTTTAGACTGGGTTTCCATACAATTCAGTGATACCAGGTTTCATGTCAGATCTGCTGACAGATGGATGATTATGCTGTCCTTTTCATTAAAAGACAATGATTATCAGGAAGATAAAGCAATTTTGTTTGGCATCAGGAAAGAGGATGACACACACATACAATACTGTCTTGGTCAACCTGAGACACAGGTCTATTGCACATTTCTGCATGCAGTTTCTGGCCAATAGACATTACTTGTGCTCTGTTTTGGAGATGACAGAGCCCACCAGGGTAACAGGATGTTGGCAGTGGTTTTGTCTTCTAATGAATATACACTGCATTTCCATTCATGTTGATGGCTTCCTCCTGTTCCCAGCACGGTGTTATTAAAGGTGTTAAAGCTCTCTAAATAATTTCCTTTCTTCCTACTATAAAGTACTTCTCCAAATGCACTCTTTCAATAGATCACATCTCCATAACATATACAAACTAAAACTTCTGAAAGCAATTAAGATTACATTTTTCCATTTCATACCCTTTGATTGAAGAGATTAGACATCGACAATACCTCCTAGGTCTTTTATTCCCTCTCCTTGCCAATGTCAACTTTTTCTACCCATGTTTTTATTTTTTTTCTGTTGGCTTAACCAGCCAACATCAGGCATTTCTAGTAAGACATTTTGTAGGTTATTAGAACTCACTACTGAATGTTTTGCTAGTGGTGAGCCTAACATTCATCTTTGTTAATATTGTCCTCTTTCTTCAGTTTGGTCTCTTAAACAGCCCTACATAATTCTGCAGTTTTCTCATGAAATCTTAGTCACGCTGAAGTTCATGGGAAGTTTGGCATCAACTTCAAAGAGGGTAGGATTTCACACTTGTGTTTATCAAGGTGTACTTGTATTTTTCTGGGTGAGGAAGTCTTATATTCTGTGCTTACTATGGAATTTTAGGAGAGTAGGATTAGATTGGAAGTCAGCACAAGTTGGAATAGCAAATGGAAAGGGTACACTGTCCAGACCTAATACAAATATTCATCATAAAGATGATATGCTATTTGTACCATTCACAAAAAGCAGATTTAAAAAATGATCATCTGAACTTTTGAATTATCCTTCATTTTTGGAATCAATGTTGTAGATCATCTGCACACATCATTGATTAATTCAGCCTCCTAGATTTCCTAATATTAGGAAAGCACGGGTGGGATTTGTCTCATCTGACTTGAAACATATATAAGTTAGATGTCTAAATCTAAATTAAGCTGCTATTTATACTCACAGGAGAAAAGTAGATATCTCTGGAGATGATTTGCCTGACCTTATTCCAGATGCCAACATTGTTATGGAGAGGTTAATTTCCTGTTTTTCTGTGTTGATCATGAAAAACCTAGAGGGACTGGCTCAAAGATACTGGAGTCTTCATTGCCTAAGATAGATGACATGAACCACACCCTAGATTTCCTACAGCCTATGCCAAGGATAGGTCTTTTTATTACTCTTGATTCCTGAGTACCTTAAAAATACACGATGTGTGTCAAAGTGGTCCTTTTCTGGACATGTTCCCAACAGTTCAGGGGAATTTTTGAGACATTGGCTCTGATAGTCTATTATTATTTTTTTTTAAATGTTAAATGAGATACACAATTCAGGGTGGCATTGTGTTTTATTGTTCCACCTTAAATTTCAACTTATTTTCTTTTTCTTGCATTGGTATAGTCTCTTTGTATCTCTCCACTTCTTCTCCCCCTTCTGTAGCTATAAAAGTCCTGTTATTCTCCTTTTCCCTTTTTGGCCTATTCAGGCTTAAGAATCCTTGAATTCTTTTCCTGCCATTCCTTCCTGTATATGTACTTTGAACTCTGAATAGCCCTTCTGAAGACATTCTGACAATTGCTTTGCCTTTTTATCTCCCCCTTTTTTTTTCCTCCACAGATGAGTTTTAATCCTGTTGTGTTTCCCCCAAAAGTCTCCAATTTTCTTTCATAAAAGTAAACTTTAAACATTTATTGTCATCCCATATATAACTGTTTATGTTCTCTAAAATCTTTCTGGAAGTGGAATGGATCCTCTTTCACCATTTTGCTCCGTTAATTATTTTCTTGCTGTAGTGGATTCAAGTGCTCTGCTTTCATATTTTCAGTGCTCTTTTCCCAATAGTTGAAACTTTGACCCAACTTGTCATCTTTATTCTTTGGAATTCATTGTATGAGATCGATATCTTTGCATCTATAGGCACAATCCAGAGACTAGGTCAAACTAAAACCCACTCAGAATGTTGTGCCTTTCCTGGCTGTGTTCCAGAATGGTGGCCTAAAGGAAATGTGTACTATTATTAGTATAGCTTTTCTGTTCTTTTATTTTTTTTTTTTAATTTCTTGTACACTTACCCAAGATTTTTACCATTTTACTATTGTCACTATCAGAATTGTAGCACATGCGATTTGAAAGCATTATATAACACATTTACACCTATCGATTTTTTCTGTTCTACCTTTCCCATGCAAACTGCATCCTGTCTTTTCAACACACAGGAATTATCCCACTAAGTTTCAGTTAGTCTTTCCAGATCATAATCTCCTTCATTTAGTACAGCACCTTCCAGTTGTTGCTTGTTTCCCCACACATTTGCGTCAGGCATTATATTCTTGTTATCCTTCATCTTTCTCTTCAGAACAATTTTAGTTTCTCGCTTAATTTGTATGTTGGAAGTACAAGCCGGATTATTCAAATTAAGTGAAAGCTTTCCCTTTCCCTCCTTCTCCTGAAGGTTTGCAGCCTGCCTAACAGGCCCTGCCAGTTCTTGAGCCCAAGAGGCTGGCAACCTGTCTGCATAAGTGGAGACGGTGTAATCCAAACAGTTGGCTCTGGCTGCAGGAGGCATTCCAGTGATCTGTGCATTCAAAACCCTCCAGCCTCCCCTATCAGATCTTCCCTTGGTTGGCTTCCAGTATCAGCATTTTACTTTCTTCATCTGTGCTTGGCACGGGGAAAACTTCTGCAAACTACTTATCTGCACAGTTCCAAATTTTTTTTTTTTTTTATTCTCTGAAGAAACAGTTGCTTGTATCTTATATAAATGTACTTCATTGGTGTCATTTGTTCCTATAGGGAATATGATGATTAGAAATTCTGGAGCATTACTCAATAAATCTAGCAACACCTTTGTTATGACAGTCCTTTTCGTCCTGGCTCTGAATCGTGTTTTCCTTATGTAATATTTTGAACTACTTTCCTTGTATGCAAAGTAATCGGCTGGGGCTGCTCATCCTTTCTGCCTTTCTGACAGGTCTCTTTCAGTGCTTGTGCTGTGTTCATAGGTGGTTGGATCCGTTTTCTTCATATCGAAAGAATAACACACCTGTTGCAGGTGTTAGCACTGTTTCCATACATATTTCCCATCTGCTTTTCCTGTGGGCTTTTTTAGGATTCTGCCTTGGCACAAAGCTGTGCTTTTCTCCTCTTCTGTATGTGGGGTCTCAGTTGCCTCATCCTTTTTCGGTAATTTCTCCTCTTGGTCTTTGTCCAGTCCCTGTTTCGGTCTGCCTCTCCAGTTTGCACTTCATTTGGCTGTTCCCTTATAATTCGTACAATACATCTATTCCCCACTGGGTTTGTCATGGAAAGGTCATGGATATGTTTTTCAGCAGCTGTTTCTTCCTGTTCTTCAGGCTGTTTTGCAGTGTCACAGCCCTTTGCATCCCTTTTTAAGAACCACTATGCTGTTTGTGTGTGGCCTTGTGATGCCCATAAGCGCCAGGTTTTCTGCCCTGGTTTGCCATGTGCTACCATGTGCCTGAGGTGATTCTAGCTAGCATATATGACCAAAAATATGAGGGTGGGAAAGCTGGAGGAAAAGTGGGCTTGTATTTTGCTGAGGAAGCAGCATACTGTGGGACCCATCTTCCTGCTTCGCCTTGCAGAAAGGTTGGTCACAGCTTTTCCTCAGCCTGGGCAGATTTGGCTACCAAATGCCAAATTCATTATAGTCATGGGTAATCAAAATAAAGGAAAAGATAAACATGCTTAGCTAAGTGTGTGCAATCCATGTAACAGTCATAATATATTTTGCTTTCAAATAAATTTTCTGAACAGAGTCATGTGGAAGAGGTACAGCTGTACGGTTTAAGGACAGGTCACCTGATGCAATGTCATAGAGTCGCAGAATCATGGAATGGTTTGAGTTGGAAGGGACTTCTTAAAGGTCATCTCGTCCAACTCCCCTGCAATGAACACTGGTACCCTCTGCACCTGTGAAGAATCATCAGGTTTTCTTGGGTCAGTAAAAGTTAGATTTTTAATCAGGAAAAAACCAGTCATTATTCCAGAGCCAACAGGTGCCTTCTCCTTATCAGTGCCCTGAGAGCTACCTCAACTGCTTTGTCCCCCTAAAAGTGACAAGGGGATGGGGGCAATCTGTTTCCTTCCTCCCTCTGAGAAAGGTCCAGTTCTTTCTGCACTGACTGTCTTCCTTCTAACATCCATGTGTAAATTATCTGGCTTTTATTCTCCATATGGCCAAGCTATGGTCAGATTTATAAAAGAGGATGGTGGGAATACGGAACTTCTCAAGAGCCTGTAGTGATAGGACAAGGGGTAATGGGTATAAATTGAAATCAGGGAGGTTTAGATTAGATATCAGGAAGAAATTCTGATCAGGAAGAAATCATTAAATGGCCATGTAAATTTTACAGGCAGCTGAGGTGGCTGAGTAACAATTACAAACAAAGTTATTGTAGACATTTTATAAGAGAATTTTGTAATTTTGTCAAAATGAGCTACAACCAAACACATTAATACTAGGTGAAAAATAACATTAAAAATAGGGGGGTAAATTTGCAGTCTGCTAGTAATTTTCCATTCTCAAGAAAGCAGCTCAGTTTTGTCCAAAACAACTCAATCCCGCCTCTTATCACTAATGTACATAGCATGATTGATATTACATTTCATTATGTAAACATTGCTTTAATGCTTCTCATTACTTCTGCTCAAGTAACCCTGAATAAATGTAGTATCTGGCACAAGATGCTATTCCTATGGCATTGTTTCAAAAGTAGTGGCTTTGTGTTGCACAAGATGGAGATCTCAGCGACATGGAAAAACCTCCACTTTGAATCTTCACTTGAGGAAAACTGTTCCATCTAACAAGAGCCCTACATCCAACATGGGGTTCTGGATCCCTACCCCAGGGCATCATGCCAGTGTTGCAAGATTAAGATGAAAGATTAAATATGAAAGTAACTATATTATATATATATAGTATATTAATTAAGGTTAAGTATGAAAAGGTCTTGAAATCAACAGGAATAAGCAAGTTTTGGTTTAGGAACTGTATATGGAGGGCATTAGGATCTTTGGTTCTGTCCGTTGCCAGTCTAAATTCATTGTAAAAATACTTCCTTTGTTCTGTTGGGGTGGGCAATAAGAGAAGTAGGAGAAGAGGAAGGAAGTGTCTGTTTAATTATGCTTCTAGAAATGTCCTCAGATACTTTGTTAATGTGGTCGGGGGAACTTTTTCAAAACCAAAATAGGCAAATGTGGAGCTTGCTTGTCCAGTTAAAGTGGGCAATTTACACTCGCCAGGCTTGGCTAGAAAGCTTCAGGAAAGCTTGACGTTAAGTGTGGAGCCATACCACATAATTTGCTGTGTCACAGTGGCCAAAATAAATGACAGCTAAAGCTGTCTATAACATAGCCTTGACTTCTGGGCTCTGAAACCTCAAAGAAATCTTTCATTTGACTCTACTGTATTTATCCTGGTGATGATATGATATTATAATCTCTTCCCACCGTTGGTGATATTTAGGTCTAAGGCACAAATTGTTATTGTGTGCTAAATAAAAGAAGGCAAGGGAGAGAAGTAGAGTTTTGGATCCTTCATTGTAGGCACTGCTTAATTGCTGGCTCAGCCCCAGGCTCTGGGAGGATGTCTCCAAACAACTGTTTCTGAGTCAATATGTGGCACAGTTCTGGGGATAATTTGTTCCAGGGACCACCTCCAAAAACAGTGTCACATTTTGTTTCGGTCTCTGACCCTCTTTTATTTACCAGCATAGACATAGCCATTGGGTTTGGGTTGGCCTGCAGTCTTATGAAGCTTTTCTAGTAAAGTCTACAAAATCTTTCATGGTGATTCTGTTTCTCAGTGACTTCACCTCATCAAATGCCAGCTTCAAAACCCAGCCTGTCCAAATCCCCATCTGCCCTACATTTTATTTTCTCCAACCAACACATCCAAAGTTCCAAGTGTTTGTGGTCTACTGTTTTATACAAATGAAATATTTTTTTTAATTATTACCTCTGTATTGATTTTTTTTGTTGTTTGAAAATTAGATCTGAACTCTCAGAAGGTGTTCCTTCTCATGGATCCTTTTCATGTCTGTATGCTGGTGAAATGGATTTTTTTTTTCTAGCTTGCCTTAGCTAGTACAAGTATGTGCAGGAGAAAAAGACTAAAAAGAATTTTATCTATCAATCCCTTGCATGATACTAATTTCCATTAGAAACATAAAATACAATAACGTAAGTCTTCAACTTGGTACAACAATTTAACAATATCCATTCGTGTTTTTTATGAAGTAAATCTGATTTAGGGAGAGAACATACATCTAAAACACTAAGATTTTTTTTTTTAGAAAGTTGAAAAGCACGTGTTTTAATGCATATAATTGTGCTTTGTGAAGGCCTGGAAGGTGGCTTAGTAAGCTCTTGTAATCAATGAGTTTATAATTAAAGCAATGAAAGCTATGATGTGGGAAACATAAATATTGATGTCTTGATGAGTGGGGGCCAGGTGACGGAGAGAATGGTTTCCACAGTTCTTTAAGGAAGGGAAAAATGTGCGTGGTCGCAATACCCGCCCTCAGCAATTTCCTATTAGTGTAGTCATTCATGGCACTGGCACATACAGTGGAAAGTATTCACAGGTATTACCACCCTTGTGATGTTTTAGGAAAATGCCTCTCGTTAGAATTTTAAGATTTCTCTGTTTGAAATTAGGCCTATTTTCCTTAAGATAGGAAGTAATATTCATCTGCTTCAGAAAGGGTGAGCCTACTCAGTCCATTCAAACTGCTCCTTGAACAGCATCTGTTTGTTTTTGGTACTCTGAGGCTGTAGGACCTCACCTGTCTCTTGCAGTCATGCCTAGTCTAACGCCCAGCTGCATTCCTTTTATTTCCTGCT
>NW_010270888.1:18282-20805 GCF_000690775.1 Eurypyga helias
GTTATCTAACATGCATAGTTAATTTTCATTTCTGTATATGAACATTAATCAGAAATTAATTTGTATCTGTGATAGCAGTAAAAATGTTTGATACTGACACCAGTATGTTTCAAACAGTAAATATTATGAAGAACTTTCTGGTTCTGAAAATACTCTTCACTAACAAGCACGTAGAGTTACATTCAGACACACAATCCACTAAAGCTCCCTTGAAGTCAAGGGCAAATCTCTAAATTTCTGTATAGGCCGAAGGACCGATCTATTCCTGAGTGGGAGAGAGTTACACTTCAGTCAGTCTTTCTTTTTGCTTATATTATCTGCTATTTTCATTTTGAATATCTTAATTTCAGAAAATATTTAGGGTGTATTGACAAATAAGCCCTTCGCTTGAAAAAGGTGTTGCACAGCAAGTCATATACTTCAGGATTTCACACTTCAGAAGTTTTGTCATTTCTTTATTTTACCGAATTCATGTTCTGTGTCAAACAATTACAAAGGAAAAATATGTGGAAGGATGTGACATGATCAAGAGTATTTCTTTAAAATATATAAGAAGATCTCAAAAGTATAGCAGTGGGATTAATAATTGTTTGAAATTTTTGTGATCCACACATTTGTGTGCATGTGTGTCCACGCATAAAAGGTACCTCCAATCCCAGAATCAGTGTTTTTACAAGCTGTTAACCTTATAATGTAATGCAAAGCCTCCAATTCAATTGATATCACTAGATATTAATTGCTTTGAAAGTCTGAACATTTTTTTCTGCATAAAGTTCATTTTTTTAAAAGGCCTGCCATTGTGCAGTGTTGACAGCACAACATGAGAACTCCTGCTGAGCTTGTCTATACACGTTTTGCTATGGCTGAGCATAACATTCTTTGTTATCCAACCAAATGAATATAAAAAGGGAATAGGAATACATGTAGCAGAGAAATGAAGTGTTTTTGAAAGGCCTTTCCTCTGAATGAAAGAGGGACAAAGCAAGATTGGCTAAGAATCAGCAAGTTGGTTATATTTTTTTCTACCTTGGGTGGCTCTGAGGTTTGACTGGGTGCCAGCTAACAAATTAGGTCATTAGTATGTTACTTTTGTTTATGGGGTAATTCTTGATAACTATGTGGTCTGTCCACACATGTGGGACTAATCTTAATTTCCAATATCCTTCTTTCTCATCTGGGGAAAGAGCTTTACTGTTAAAATAAAATCTACTGATGCAGATTTTACTCCCATCCCCCTCACCAAGTAAGAACAAATCAAAAGGAAAAAGAGCTTGTCGGAAGTAATTTAATTTCAAACAACCTCCCATCTAAAAGAATAATAAATAAACCTCACAACAGACGCTCAATCCTCTTAGGCTTGTTATGTTTCATGTGAGAAAAATGTCATATTGTCATTTTCTGTGACAGGTAGGTAAAAATTTTTTTAAAGGTTTAATAATAAGTTAACCACAGCATATTACAGTATACATACGCATATTTCATGCGTCTGGGTTCTCCTGGAGTTGGGAGAACTGAATGCAAAACAGCTACAAGGTTCTACTCTTCAGATCAGGTAGTGATTTTGGATCAGGTAGTGATTTTGGATCAGGTAGTGATTTGCACAAATTTTGCACAAGACAACTTAGCAGGAACTCAGGCCTGTGCTTTCTCCACGGGTTTTTCAGTTTTTAGCATTTGCAAAATGGTGTGCACTGATGACGTCCACATTTGGTCTCCCTTCTGGATCGGCTCCTTCCTTGAGTGTTGCCAGCTTCTCATGTGTTCAGCAGATTTCCAGCCCCTGCCGCGAGCGCCGCACACCCCTGTGCCTCTGTGCAGCCACCTGGCAGGGAGACAGGCTGTCTCCCACTTTTATCTCCTGTTCCTCCTCTCCCACCCAGATTGACCAGCAAAAGAGGCGGAGGAGGAGAGGGAAGGGGAAGTGGTGGCTGGTGGTCGTTGCTTTAGGAAGGTCAATTAAAGGCTGAGAGTGGAGAAAGAAAGAATTAAAGAACTGGCTGGGTTTGGATGATGTGTAGGGAGCAGGGAGCTGAGGGAGACTTGGAGAAGTGCAGAAGAGGAGTGGAGGGTTTGGCTGCAGGAAGATCAGGGAGCAAAGTAGGAAGGAGGAAGCACAGGAATGGGGGATTTGGAAGCATAGTGAAAGCAAGATAATTGATGATAATAACTGATAATTTAAGAAGATGACACAGGGGTGGGGGAACAGAATAAGACAAGATACTAGGAGTTTCCTAGATCCTGTCATGTGAGACATGGTCCCTGTCAACCTGCTCAAGTATTTCAGTGAAGTAATTCTTCTTTGAACGTCATATAAGCTGTAGATATGTATGTTTTCTATAAACTATAAGAAGTTAGTGATGTCAAATGGAAAGAGAAGGGAGCTTGTAATGGAAAAAATGAAGTAAGGTGTACAGTATTGTACACAGTAAAATGTGTAGAGTGAAGTACATATGATGTAGTTCTGTATGCTCATTTTTAAAAATTGTCCTTCAAAATCTTTCTGCCATTTAGAATCATAGAATC
>NW_010270889.1:0-3726 GCF_000690775.1 Eurypyga helias
GGTCCTCCCCAGGCTGCGGGGGGGTGTCTGTTCCCCAAGACCCACTGTGGCTGCAGGGCACGGCTGGGCTGCACCATGGGCTGCACCGGAATCTCTGCTCTGGCACCTCCTCTCCGCCTTTCTGTGCTGCCCTGGGTGTCACCCTCACACCCCGCTCCTTCCTGCTGCACGGTTTCTTTGTTTTCCCCTCTAAAACCTGTTAATCGCAGAGGTGCTGACCGGCTCAGCCATGGCCAGAAGTGAGTTAAACTTGGAGCCGAGGAAGCTTCTAGCAGCTTCTCACAGAAGCTACCACTGTACCTCACACTGCTCCCAACCCTGCCCCCAGAAACCCAGTATGCTTCATCAAACACCTCACTTTTAAGCATATTCAGTTATTTGGAAATACGTTGGTTTTCTGTCCCACAATTCAACCTGACTTACCTTAATTGGTAGGAAATGTTCTCTATTTAGTAATGCTGTTCAGAATCACTAAAACATGTTGCAAGCTGTTTGTATACTCTTAAATGTTTGAGCTTCTTAACTGATAACAGAGCCTTTTAGGCTGTGACTCGTACCTCAGTGAGGCGTATACTGACTGTGGCCATCCTCCAGCAGCTAACGCAGCAGACGTCACTAACAAGCCTTAGTTAAAGTGCCTCTTGTCGCTTCTCTGTGTCGTGACACCCTGTTAGAGAAGAGTTTGGTATCGAGCCCGTCAGTTGGTACGATAGCTCCCTGGGTGTTGGGCAGCTCCGTGGCTCGTGCTGCCGTTACCTTGACAGAGATGATCCATCGGTGCCACTCCTGTTACGTTCATTGTGTGCAGCAGCTGAGCATCTTCACGAGCTTCCTGAATTATTCTGTGTTACGGGACAACTGTTGGCTCACCGTTAACCAGACCGGTTGCCAGCCACGTAGTCACTCTGTCCCTTATAATGTGGCATGCTATGTTCCTGCTGTGCAGTTACCTTTCGCTTCCTGGTCGGGAATATCTAGTGGTGGCAGTAATATGCTAGGAATTTCCCTAACAGCTGTTTTCCTCAACTTTGGAAATGGTCCTTTTTTTCTGAAGGAGGATGCTTCCGTAGGGTGTCACCTGTCACAGTGAGAGAAAAAATGCCCTTGAAGACTCTAATTATTTTAAAACACAGAAGTGCTGTTGATGGTGCATGTGCGCACTCCGGGATGCTGGTTTGGATTGGTTGAGGAGCTTGGCGTGTGTTTGCCCCACCTGGGTTCTGTTTGGTGTTTGTGCCCTTTTTGTCTGTGTTTTGTGGGTATAGAGATCATCTCTGAATGCCGCAGCCTGCAAGGCAGCCTAGCTCTTCCAAATCCACCTGGTTTAGATGTGCTATTTCTGCATTTGTCCTTGCTGGGTACTTTGAATTGTCTGAGTCCAATCTACCTCTGTTGCAGGTCAAGATTTCTAACTTCTGAAGTTGAAAGAAAGTAGAAAAGTCACATGTGCATACTATGAACCCCTAATACTAAAATACTACCGCTTCCCATCACTGACAGACAAGGAGGGTTTCGGTATCAAAGTTGTATTTATTTTTTTGCCGGATGCTACTGAGGGGTAATTCCCAGACATGGAGTCTAGCTGGCTTCTCTGTGCCCCCTCCTTTCCTCCCCAAAGGCTCAGTTACTTCCATTTAGCTGTTTCTGAAGTGAGTAACTTTCCAGCTGTCCATTAATAACTCCTGGTGCACGCTCTCTCCTTGCAGTCCACTAAAATGGTTGTAAACATCCTCCCTGTGGTACTCTCCGTGCCAGGTGTCCAGCGTTTTATCCTCTGGGGTGTGTGTCTGCGATGTGGATTAAGAGGTGGCTTGCCAAGCTGCTTCAGTACTGAAGTGTAACGTGATATTAAGCCACCTGAATGTGGTCAAATGAGTGATTCCTTCCATCCCTTCCCTGTTGACAGTTAGATACACAGTTTGATTATGTTAAGTGACTTATGCTTGTTCCAGGAAAAACTCAATTTCAGGTCCTGTTTTAACGCAATTACTTTAATCACTATGGTTAAACCTCCTTTGTGTCTTTTTTTTTTCTAGTACATAGCAGTATCCAGAGGTTTCAAGAGAAATTTTTTATCTTTGCTTTAACACCTCAGCAGGTCAGAGAAATCTGTATTTCCAGGTAAGAAGTAAGAATGTGGCACAGTAAAAAAAAATGTAGGGAATTCTTTGCATAGTTTCAGGAGAATGTGTGGGGTTTTCTGGTTCGTGATAGGCATCACGTAAGCTTGCCGATGCAGAGTGGTAATCCTCACTGGAGTTACGCTGCGTTTATCTGTCTTCAGGAGCTACTCTATGCAGAATTTATGTGCAGTTGGGGTAAATCCTACTCCACTGAAGAGTTAACAATTACTCCGTTCCAAATAACTGTGACTATTTAGGGAGGTGGTAAGCTTTTCTTCCCTGCATGTTTCCTGGCTGCAGGAATGGAAGGCTGCCTTTATCTTTTGTCCCAGGGTTCATGTTGTTGCAAGACCTGTGGTGTAAGCCAAGAGATTTCATAGGGGTTTTTTCCTCTCTGGCAACATCATGCTTTATTGTTACTGTAAACTCTCACAGAGGATGCTGATCCTAAAGTTCTGCTTAAATTGGAGTCGCTAAACAGAGGCGTTGCTCCTAAGACTTGTTCATAACTCAATAAAAGGAAAATAAGAGCAAAGTTTAGTGATACTGGGGTGAGCATGCCGGTTCTTTCTGCATATGACTAGAATATGAGATGTGCTGTCTAAGCGGGTATTGCCCTTTTCTTTCTCTTTGTCACAGGGACTTCTTGCCGGGCGGCAGGAGGGATTACACAGTCCAAGTTCAGCTGAGGTACCTTTTTCATGGTGTTCTCTTCTTTATTGGCTAACGTGACATAATTCTAGATGTTTGTGGGGACATGGGAACGTGGCGACACTTGAAAATGATGCTTTCTCTTTTGGGGATATAGGTTATGCCTAGCAGAGACAAGCTGCCCTCAAGAAGATAATTACCCTAATAGCTTGTGTATTAAAGTAAATGGGAAGCTGTTTCCGCTGCCGGTAAGCTTGTTTGTACGTATTTGTGGCTTCTCTGTGACTTGCTGTGTGTGTTTTTTCAGTCATGTTAGCTTGCTGTCACAGTCAAGCTGTTTATTGTTGTCACTTGTGTTAGGCACGTGGTTTGTGCCTTTGCTGTGTGAGATAGCCATTACTGCTCTTCCTCACATCACAGCCAGTGCATGGATTCTCTGTGTTTTAGCCACCTTTAGCAAACCTCATCCGTTGCAGTTAACCCAACAGAATATGCCAAAACCAACGCGTGGGCATCCTCCTCGTAGGTCTTCAGACTGAGTTCTGTTGACTTGATTGGCAGTAGCCGTTGCTGTTTGGGCTATCTCAGTTTGTGATTGGCTTAACTTCCTTCTTGCTGTGAGGGACTGGTGTCACCTTCTGCGTACGAGTCTGAACGCTGCTCTGCTTCTGTCTGGCTGAGGAGAATGCATTGTGGGGATGAAGAACAGGCCCATTTTAGTGTGTGCAGACTCTGGAGCACAACAGTGTTGGCAGTCATACGCTCTACCAGTGTCTGATGTTGCAGAAGTTAGTATGCCAGCAGGGACACCTCAAGGCTTGGCTATACCACCTGGAATACTGCGTCCAGCCGTGGAACCTACAACATCAGAAGGATATTGACTGGTTGGAGTGAGTCCAGAGGAGGCCATGGAGATGCTCCGAGGGCTGGAGCCCCTCTGCCATGGGGACAG
>NW_010270889.1:4047-4885 GCF_000690775.1 Eurypyga helias
CGCATGGCAGGGGGGTGGGACTGGGTGGGCTTTAAGCTCCCTTCCAACCCAAATCGTTCTGTGATTCATTCTATGATACACAGCACAGGGAAGTCACGCTCATTCTTGAAAAATCTCCGGAACAGGTATCTCTGTACAGTAGGACAGAAATAAACTCTTACACAACCTATTCTGAAGTAGTTAGGAAGCTATAGAAGATAGAAAAAGTAGTAGAACAGAGATATGTTGGGTTGTCTTTTTTTTTTTGTTTTTTTCCCCATCATAGGGTTTGGAAAAATGCAGTGTGGGGAGAGGAGGTGTGAAAGCTCTTTTTTTGTAATGTTTGTCACCTTCTCAGTGTGTCAGATGTGTTGTGCTGTACCCTCCCTCCTGCCATATGCAACCATGACTACTTTTTTTTGCATTTACTTGGCTTAAATGAGACCCTGTACCTTCTCTTCCCCCTAATTCTGTAACCGTTGCATCACTGTTGTTCTGTCTGTCTTCAGTGTGAAAGGATTTCTTTCATGTTTTCTGGTCAGTATTTTCTGCAAAAGCCAGTTACGTTCTCTGTCATAACTGGAGGATTTTCTCCTTTCTTGTGTAGATTCTTTCCTTTCTTTAAGCAACCCATCAAAAAGAACTGGGTCTGATATCCTCTGGACACCAAAGTCTGCTGATTCTGTCTTGCTAATAGAGTTTACACCCTGCTATGCTGTGTTACACTATGCATTTTGTGGGTAACATATGTCACAGTTGTAGCAAAAACTGTTTCTAATTTTGGATTATTGCTTGGCTTTAGATCTAAACCCTGAAGGTTCTTCCCTGCACATGGTAAAATGACTCTTTAATCTGTTCA
>NW_010270889.1:4914-5479 GCF_000690775.1 Eurypyga helias
AAATGACTATTGTCTTGCCAACTTCCTTTCTTCTCCTCCTCCTGTATGAGCTGAGTGACACGTATAGCCTCAGTCTGGGTGCTCCTGCAAACATTTTTGTTGGTTTGGTCACTGTCTGCATTCTCTGCGGGTTCCTTTCTGTTGCAGGACGTGTGTCTTTTTGCCTCCAAGACCACTGTTGACCAACCCGGTAGTGTTGGTGTTAGGTAGTTAATTAGCAATGCTGGCCGCTGTTGCCAGCCTGTACAGTTCTTCAGCGAGTACTGTTCCGTGTTCTGCCTTGCCCTGGAATTGCGGTTCATGCCCCTGCAGATGTCTGTGCATTATTCTTGGTCATCTCCTTGGCTGCAGTCCTTACCAGAAACTTCAGGGAAGTGCTGACGGTGTGCCAGTACCGCCTCAGGTTGTGCCAGCTCACATTAGCACGGTGTTCTCCTGTTTTCCTGCAACTCTCTGTGTCCTCTCCTTACAGCGTTATTCTGACTTGACAGGAGTAAAGGTAGAGCCTCGCGTGCTGTTGTCTTGGCGAGTGGCAAGGATTTGCCACTCGACAAATCGACACGCT
>NW_010270890.1:0-7943 GCF_000690775.1 Eurypyga helias
GGCCGCTGGTCAGTAACCCAGGGCTGTGTTTATAAGAAGGAAGAGGCTGTTTCCTGGAGCTAACATAATGCAGCTCTAAAAAAGGCAGGGGAAATACATCATGCGAGGAGAGCGCAGCCCTGGGAGGGGAGGGCCGCTGGGGAGCCCAGCACCAAAGCGAGCCTCCAGGTCAAGGTGCCTTTGACAGGGGCCTTTTTTATAGGCCATTTGCGTGAGAGTTCGCTGCTGTTTCTCTGCAGCCCTGACAGCGGCTCAAGGCCCAGCCGGGGTTTGGGGAGGGTCTAATCTAAACTCGCCGATTTCCAGCCCTTCTCTTGCAGGACCCGCTGATTTATTTGGAAAATAATCATCGCTGACTATTGTTTTGTTGCTGTGGAGTGACAGTCTTCCCCCACTCAGCGCGGGTCTGTGCCCTGTCCCGCAGTGGACATTTGGAGCTGCAGGGAGGACCCTGGTGCAGCGGGAGCGAAGGGCTCGGTCATCAGCCCCTGCCTCCCCCCGCCTCACCAGGCCCCAGGAAGAGGTGATGCTCGCACCCACCATCCCTGCATGGGGTGGGGACCCGGGGCGTCATTCGTGGTGCCTTGGCTCAGAGCTGGGACAGAAGTGACCGCCTAGAAAGGCAAGGGGAAATGTCACCCTCCTTCCCAAAATCCATCCATGGCTTTTTTTCCTCCCTTTAGCCGCACTGCAGGTGTGTGAGGTCCTCATGCCTGGCACCAGCATCCCCCCCATGGGTCCTCTGCAGCCCCACACGCCTGCTGCTGCAACAGCTGTGGGGTCGTCCCCATGCTTCTGTCACCTCCAAGCCCTGTGGTCACTCTCCCCCTAACACCACCCCCTCCACTGGAGGGTCCGGCCATGGGAGAACTGGTGGCTCACGAGTTTTTCCCTCCCCACCCAGCAGCATGGGAGCTGAGCCCCCCAGGTGGGCTAGGGCACCACCACTCCCTGGCCCCCGCTGCTCCTCCAGTGCTCTGCCCTGCCTTCATCTCCCTGGTTTAATCATCCCAGTTAATCAGAGAGCAGTGCTCCAGAAAATAGCCCTTCATTTTTCCCAGTGCCACAGAAAATAGCCCTTGGTTTTTCCCTTAAAAAAAAAAAAAAAGCATTTCAGGAAAGAACTTTACAAAAAAGAGAAGGGTTTTCTGGCTGTAAATTACACCATTTTCTATGTAGGTACAAACTGCTTCTATCACAGCTGAAAAATTATTGTCATTCTGAAAATATTCCTTTCTTCTCCTATTCGTTTTATTCTTACAGCCCTTCAATAGCTGAGCAAGTGATATTACATTTAGGGTTTTTTTGTTTTGGTTTGGGTTTTTTATTCCTTATACAAGAGTGCCAAAGCTTTGAAAAGTATCAGCGTAGGGAAGAAAAGATGAGAAAAGAGAGGAGGAAATCTAGCGCAAACATCAGGCATTCTTCAAGCAGCTACGGGGCAGGGGAGACAAAGAAGACAAGGAAAACATGAAAACACAGCACTTTCAAATTTTGAACAGCTTTTAGGAAACTGAAATTAAAAAAAAATTCAAAATAACTCGCTGAAAAGTTAAATGAAAATGATTTCCCATAGAATAGTTTTCAAACTAATTAATTTGGGGTAAGAAAATTTTCAGTAATTTTTATACTAAATAAGTTTTATAATTTATTTTTCACATTGATAATAATAATAACAATAATAATCATAATAATAATTCTATCTCAATGTAATAATAAAAATCCCCAATTTCCACCTTTCTAGCAAAAATTTGGGTTCAGTCTTGTCCTCACTGCAGAAGAAGTAAAATTTCTTTTTCAAGTGGAGCCTCATTTTTGGCTCAGATTTTTGCTTTTCCCTTTTTTTTCTTTAGAGGAGTGTTCTGCCTTCGGTGGTGTTTATACTTTAATTCATGCAAATACTGCCACATGCACAAATTCCTCAATGAGTTCAATATTAATCAACAATTTTTTCTTTTTCAGCCTAGCCCTATCGCTGAGTAAAAGCCACTTTCTAAATAAGTATTTGATAAGTATTTGTATATTTAATGTTTGCATTGTTCTAAGAGACTTTTAACGTTAGGTTCTGTCACCCACTTTCGGTTCAAATTAGCACGTTCACACGCTAATTTGAATTTGCATTTGTCTCGGGTTTTATACAGGCTTTATACGACTTTCTAAATAAATCCCCAGCCCATAGTTTGGAGTTATTTGGTTTTGTCGGACAAACCCATCACAGCTGCCGGGGCAGGGGAAGGCAATCCATACTTCTGGAAGCCCCTGCATCAGCAGCCAGGGACAGCGCTGCCTGGCTGGGGGAAGTGGGACTGTGCTGGCCCCCCGAGCAGCACCAGCCACACTGCACGGGTGTCGTGGGGCTGCCAAACCACAGCCCTCTGAGATCCGCCATCAGCGTGGGCTGGTGGGGTTTTTTAAACCCTGTTTATTACTGTTTCCACAACCAGTTCTCCTTGGATTTGCGTCGGCCCCCCCGTGGCACCCCTGGACATGCACTGCCCGGGGGGGCTCATCTTTCCAGCTCTGCAGATCAGGGCCACCCGTCTCCTCTGCGACCCTCTCCGGGTGGCCATGATATCGCTAAAGGACTCGTCCGTGTGCCGCAGTAAGCTCATTAGCTAATTCCCTTATTACGCGGCATCCACTGAAGCATGTGTGTTTGGGCTTCCAGGCAGCCCCCTCTCGCCTTTCTCCCCCGCTCACCTCACCTCCTCATTACTCCCTTCTCTTTGTTTTAGCTAAGAAGGTGAGTTTTTAAAGGTCCCCTTAACCCAGTCATTTTGGGCGCACCCTCATCCCTCCCTCCAGTCCCAGTCCTGGAATACTCCCAGTGCGAGGGGCTGCTGCGGGCTGGGGCTGCAGTGGACAGGACCCTGCTTGCCCGGCGCTGCGGCGCGGCGCTTTCCCCTCTACCAAAGTGGCTTGCTCTACCAAAGTGGCTTTGCGGGCCCGTGCACATTTCCGTGTCAATCTCTGAGCCCGGCCAGGCAAACGCGCCGAGGGTTGATTTCAGACAAAGCGACGCATGGGGAGTTTCCTAGGAAGGAGGCTGTGGCGTGAAGCTGCCGTGGCGGGATGCTGTCCTCCGCGGGGTCACCCCGAGTTTTGAGAGGGTCGATGGGCTCTTGCGTCTTGTTTGAAAAGAGACGCCAAGCCCCTTGCTCCCGACCCCAAATCCGGCGGATGCTCACCCAGAGCCAGGGGGTCAGAGCTCCCGGGGCCAAGCCTTTCACCCCCAAACATGGGGAGCCTGGGAGCCCTCTTCCCGCGCCGCCTGCTCCGGGAGAAGCCCGGTCACAACCTCTGCCCGGGGAAGAGGGACAGACCCGGCATCCCACCCTCTTCCTTCTGGGGGCCACACGCCGCAAAATCCACCTCACGCCGGCGCTTTCCGGCCCTCTGTGAGAATGTACAGTTTGTGGCTCCTTCATTGACTTTGAAGAATGTCCCTTTATTCACAATGTTATTTCCTTTAATCACTGTGAGGTTGCAGGAAATCTTCTTGGAAAATTGTTTCAGATTGGCTGGAATCACCGTACTGTCGCAGGGATGGAAAACTCACTTGAACTTGTTTTTATTTTACCCTAAAAAGTCACTGTCCCCAGAAGGTTCAGATGAATTTGGATAAACATGTGAGTTCCAAGGATTTAGTTGTTGTTGAGCAGTTCCTCCCCTCATTTTTTTTCTTCCCAAATGGACCTCTGTGTCTTTCCAAGTTCCTGAGCCTTACTCAAGACCAGGGGTGCAGAACTGAAGGAAAAATGGGACATTGGCATAAACAGATTGAAGACAGGCAAATACATCATTAAGGGACACCACACGCAGAGAGAGATAACGAAGCAGTGAGTGACAGCTTTGGCCATCAGCCGAACCAACTGAATTTTCTTCTACTTGAGGATATCTATGCTGGCCAATATGGGAAAAAGAGAAGATACACTAAATCTTGACTGTTGCAGGACTTCAGCCCCAATTCCACATGAAATTCTTGTGAGCAATGGAGAGAAACATGGTCTATATGAGAGGACAGCTGGCTGGAAAACTGTACTGAAAGGGCATTTACCAGTTCTCAACCCTCAGATGGGGTCTGGTCTGGGTCTAGGGCTAGTCAGCGGTTTTACATGCAGCACCAGTCTGGTAGGGCCTGAAAGTGCTTTCCTTGAGCAATTGGAGAAATCTGAAATAAAACTGTTGATAAGAACAAGGCTTTTTTATGAGTTGGGAAAACTCAGCATCGCAAGCACTAGCTGGAGAATGAGCAAGGTTGCTCTGTGGGAAAGTAGCTGGAGGTGACGGTGGGTCCCGCGGGGAGCATGAGCCAGCAGCACCCTGAGTGAGAAGAGAGAAGTCAGTCTGGGACGTATAAACAAGGTGTTTGTAAGACACCTGATGTGATCCTGCTGCACTCAGAAAGTGTTAGCCTGAATGCTGGATCCCACTTGGGGCTCAGCGTTTCAAGTTGCGGTTCTTGGACAAAGCCCAGGGAAGAAGGAGATCAGAAATTCAGAAAACATGACATACTGGAGAAGGCTGAAGGACCAGGGTAGCTTAGTATCAAGACAAAAAGACTGCAGGGAAATAAGATAAAAGTCTTTAAATGCATAAAGCCTTGCTACAAAGCGCGAGATAATAGGCTATTCCTTGTTTTCAGGGTGGGTAGAAGAAGCAGCCGTGGGCTCACCCTGCAATGACTGCGGTAAAGGAGACTAGAACTCGTTTTTCTTGGAAGCCGTCTTCACCACTAGAGGCTTATTCGAGAAGAGTTCAGTCAAAAGCTCCACCAGCAAGGGTTTGCCTCCTCTGGGGGCAGGCAGACAGGCTAGGTGGCCTCAAGGGCCTTCCAGGCTTATTTTTTATAACTCTGTGAACATGGATACTAAAAAGAGAGAAGATCATTTTGCCTCTAGCCAGTCTATTCGGGACTGGTCCTTGCCAGGTGTGTTTTGCTTCAGTTGTGAATGTTGTTCAGGTTTTCATCATCTCCCTCTTTCTCTTTTTTTTTGGTTATTCACTCCAAAGCATTTTTTTTATCTGATTTTTTTCCCATTTCTGTACGTCCCTGTGGTCCTACTGTTCCTGGAATGTGCCTTGTGTGGTCCCGACCAAGCCGTGCACAGAGACACCTTCTCTTTCTCACCCGATGGACTGTCTGCCTATACTTGGGATCCAGGAGCATCCTGGGGCAGACCCCATCTCGCTCATGAATTTGCCAGGTGACAGACTCCTGGTGTTGCATGCTCATGTCTCACTCACGGTTTCACTCCCATCGCAAGGCCTCTTCGAGTCATCTGTGGGCTGGATGTTTTTCTAAACTAGGACTAGCAACTGTTGCCCCCTCCATCTGTGGATTTGCAGATGTTGACTGTTGAGTGTTTACACTGAGGTCGTGTGATGAGAATTTTTCTGTGTGTATTAATAACACGATGTACGTTTACTCACAGTGTCTAAGGTCGGAGTTAGTCATTAGATCACCTATGCTGAACTCCCCAACTGCCTCATCTTGTCATTCGTTCTAGATCCAAGTAACTTGGGGTTTCACTAATGCACAAACATACCTGGTCTGGAGAAATGAGGGAGCTCATGGTTTCATCTTAATCACTTATGGTTCATCCGACGACTAATCAGCATTGCTCAGAAAGTGTATGTCGTGTTTCTTATGCAGCTTTGTCTGCCTTTTAATTTCCAGCCATTGATTCTTGTTGTGCCTTTTTTGGCTGGAATAAAAATGCTTGAGCACACGGTATTTTCTTACTATGAGACTACTTGTGCATAGCAGTCAAATTTCTTGAGCTTTTTTAAGAAGAAGACAGGTTGAGCTTGATTCTGCCACTGTGGGGTGCATTCTCCTGCCCTTCTGTCTTTTCTGTGGCTCTTTTCTGCACCCTCTCTCATTTCACAGAATAATTTTGGCCTCAGGAGGTCTGGCGGTACAGCCCGCTGGTCGGGCCTTAATCCATCAAATTTTGGAAATGTCTGAAGACGCAGATCCCACTGCCTCGACGAGTCCCTGTGCCAGCACTCGGTTTTTAACCCACTTTGTATCCCCCAGCTTCCAGCCCACACCTCCCCAGTCTGGCTGCAAGGATGCTATGGGAGCCTATGAAAATGGGGAGGGAGTCACATCTACAGTTCTCCCTTCATCTGCATCCTGTTAAAATGGGGCACTAGGCTAGTCACAGTATCTCAGGGCTGGCATCCCATCCCTTGCTGTGTGAGACACTGCCTCGTAATTCCCATTCACTGTGCTCCCAGTTCTGATGCCCACGACTGCATGCACCATGTGGTCCTAGCTTCAAGCCCTCATCCCGCTGTTCCCCTCCCAGGACCCCAAAGCAGACCTGCTCAGCGTCAGAGCCCTGTCTTAGCCCCTTCCACTCAGAGGGATAGCCCACTTCCTTTGCTGACACATCCAACTTGGCATTCGGCTCAGTCAAAACACACAACCAAGTGTTCCCCTCTCTCAGCTTGCCTGTGCCTGTGCGGTGTACCCGGAGTCCAGTGCTGACCCTTCTTGACACTGTTTCAGCAACATCTCCCTGTTGAGAACAGCTTCTGGAGACAGTTTGGGATGTAGGTAATGGGTGGGCAATCAGCATTAATTAGGGCAAATACTTAACCGGAATATTGTTAAGCACCTTGCAGATACCCAAGTGTCTGACACCCACAGCCTCATGGCTCCCTGTTTCTCAGAAGCCAGTGCTTTTTGTCCTTCAGGCAGTTTGAGTCTTCGAGTTCCTACTTGACTCTCACAGACGAACTTCTTTGTTTCCCATTTTTGAGCAAGATTTCCTCGGAAGATCCTATGAAGACAGCTATGGACTAATAATATCTTCACCATATATGGTGCCTTTCATCCTCGGTTTGTGCGCGGCTGTGAGCGTGCTTTACCCTGCACGCCGCATGCAGCCAGCTGCTCGCCAGCGAGTGCGCGTTAGCCAGCCCAGCATGGCTGCACGCTACAGAGACCTGAGGCTCGAGTACAAAACCAGGTACATTTTGGCCAGGCTCCTGCTTTTCCTTCCACGCAACGTCAACGCTGGACGGGTTTGGCCTGTGCAGTGCAGATGACTGCTAACGCTTACATGTGCTTTTATAGTGTAGCATTTCAAAGGGCTGGTTGCAAGGAGGTGCATGAACATTTCCTGTACGTCTGGCCAAAAATCCGATACTTGAGAGCGCCGGGGAACCCTACAGTTTCACAGAACATGCCATTTTGATGTTCACAAAAGACAAAGCGTTGCCAAAACCTGGGGAATGGCGTGGAAGGTGCCAGCATTATTTTCCTACTCCTGGCTTCACTTAGTTGTATTTTTCACTTTGCCCCTCCGTGACCACCCAGCTGGCTTGTTCCTGCACCGTGCGGGTCCCAGCCCTGCAAGGAACAGTGGTGGGATGTGCCGAGCTGCCATGGGAGCTCAGGTTTAGCCATGCTATCTCCCAGTGACTCGGAGGTGGCTGAGTGGCCTGAGCGACTACACCAGTGCCAGTGTGACACATGCCAGGTTGGGTGAGTGCAGATGTCCAGCTCCGGAGGGTTGATATGTCCCCAAGTGCCAGCCGTGCCATCAGGGGCACCTTTTTGTGCAGGTCAGCCTCCTCAATCCTGACCAAACGTGCCGGGGCTCTCTAAAGGCCAGGCAGGAGGACAAACCTTGATGCTTCCAGGTCTCCTCTCATGACATCCGCCAAGTCCCCTTCCTGCACTAATCTTGTCCTTCTATCCAAAACAATTATGGAGGGCTTGTTGTTTTTGGCACAGTCCTTTATTTACAAAACCCATCCTGCTTATAGCTCATGGTTTCATTATCCTCTAGATGTTTACAGAGCTCCTTTTCTTAATATTGTGCCATTATTTTACTAGGGACCCGGGTGAGGCTTTCCAGACAGTAATTGTCTGGCTCATCCTCTCGCCCACCAGCTCTTTCTGCAGAAGTGCACATCTCCCTGCT
>NW_010270890.1:7985-8297 GCF_000690775.1 Eurypyga helias
GCGCCCCAGCGGGACAGGGGCGGGCGGGGCTGTGGGCAGTGGGAGGGGGTTGCCCTGCCCTGAGGACGCGGGGGTGGATGTGCGTCCCACTGCCCACGCCGCGTGCGCACCCCGCAGCCCCTTGTGTCACCGATGTCCTCCCGACGGGCACCTCCCTGCCCCCCCTCGGGGCACGGGTGCGCATCGCTGCCTGGGGGACTCGACGGACTTTCGGGCACCGCGTCCTGGGAAGGCAGAGGGTGGCAAACCCGGCGCTGGGATTTTGGGGTCATTAGCATGGTGCAGGCGTGAGTCGGCGGCTTATGCTGCGCA
>NW_010270890.1:8410-8706 GCF_000690775.1 Eurypyga helias
ACCCCGCGATGAGGTGAAGGATAGTTATCCTCATTTCAGAGGTAGGGAACCGGAGGGATTCTTTTCAAATGTAGATCGGTGCTTAATGATGCAGAGATAAAGATTTTAAAAACACGCCCAAGACAACAGGCGTACGGCGTGTAACTGAGCCGGGTGTTTCTGCAAATCCCTTTAGGCGCCTCTGCCTTTTCCAGCCGGTGCTGGTTTGGGGCAGACCCGGCGCGGGGACCCGGCACGTCAGCCGGACAGAGCTGAGCCCGCTCCTGCCGGCCAGTTTCCCCTGGGTCGCGCGGGCT
>NW_010270890.1:8723-8985 GCF_000690775.1 Eurypyga helias
CTAAGGCAAGTCGTTGAAACCGGAACGGCAGGAGTGTGCCAGCTCCTCAGCTGCATTTAGGGATGAAACCTAAAGCCTGTTTGTGCTGCGAGTGTGAGCATAAAAGCGTAAGATCGGGAATACGGGGAGCGGGGTGCTTGTGTAGCATCCGTGCAAAGCCACTGCACCGCTGAACGAGGAGGGAGCGGTCACAGCAGGCTCTCCCTGGGTATCAACCGGTATCTTAGGGCAGGTCTGGCCAAGCCCCCCAAGCCGCGGTTCC
>NW_010270891.1:0-13949 GCF_000690775.1 Eurypyga helias
ATTTGAGTGATTTCCCTTTACATACCATTCGTCTTTGTAGGCAAGTTTCAAAGAGATGTCCCTGTGGAGGCACAGTTCCCTGCATTACGTTTTTTTGTCTGCTATTCATTGATAATATCCATTTGCTGTTTTGGAAGGTTTATCTAAAACAGGGCCTTTATAAAAATGATTATTTTATATATGTTAATGACATTTTTGACTTGATAAAAACTTTAGGGCCTTCTTACCCTTAACCATAACTCTACGAATCTTGTAAGTGAAAAAAATTAACTTTTTTTTTCCCCACTGAATTTGCATGCAAAGCAAGAATCTTAAATTATGGCCAAATAACAACAATAATAAAACTTCAGGAAAAAAATTTGTACTTGAACATTCTTAAGATTTCAAAACTTTATAAACACAGGGTCTCGTTTTTCAGGGAATTCCATGTAGATAAAGTCAGACGCCCAGATGACAGATTGTCTGCAAGTGGCTGGCTTGAACCTAGATGCCCCAAAAGATGTGTAGGCTTGGCCATGGCAGCGCTTCCCCAACAACTGCCATGGACTGTTTTGCCAGTCTCTTCTAGAAGGACCAAGAGAAAGGATAGAAATGGAGGTTTCTCTTTCTTCTGTTGAGTAATCAGTCAGGCAGGAGCCACTCTAAGGCTCTCGAGGTATGGAAAGGACGGGGAATATCACGCTTCAAATAAGTTAGCTCTGCATTTAGTCACTGCTCGCGTAAGCTGGGTTTAGGTGGTCATCAGAGGTGTCCATATCCCACTGACGACACTCAGAGCTATGAACTGCTGCTACCCTATTTCAAGCTCTGCATTTTATTTCATGTGATAAAAGGGGTGCACCGACATAACTTAGCAATAAGCCTGCTAGATTCGCAGAGGCACTGGTGGTGATCCTGATCCCTGTGTTTCCTGTGCGAGACCACTGCTAAGGCAAAGGTTCCCCGGAAGCTTTTTTTAATAGTCTCCAGTCAGGGTTGTTCGGGGAGGCTTCAGGAAGAAGCTTCTGGAAATTCTTGGTTTGGACGTGCACATGTAGCCACCCTCGGTAATGGATTTGGGAGGTGATCCATGAAATTGGCCAGGAAACCTTTACAGCAGGATAAATGCTAGCTTTGATTAAATGAAATTAAGAAAATGAATTTTAAACAAGGGCAGTATGGTGCTGGTGAGCTGTGCCCAAAAATTTCTCAGCGCTTAATTTAGTGATGCATTTGTACTTTCAGGGTGAATGCAACTGGAGCTGGTTCATCTCCCTTTCTGCTTTTGTTTCATTTATCACTGTTGGATTACTGGTTCTGTTTACTCTTAACATAGTCCTTTCATTTGTGTTTTTTTGGTGTAAAAACTTCCAGCTGCTGTGCTCAGCCTGAACTACAATTAACACAGGGTAATAATGGAGCAATTAACTACAATTAACATGGAGAAATAATGAAGCAAGAGAAAAGAGTGCCCTGCCAAGGTGTTCTGTAAAGAGCCTGACTCTATACTCTTTACAACGGAGTTGTTGCCCATATGCTGTACGTACCGAGCCGTCTGCTGGTGTTACTGGCAGCTCTCCCAAATACGACCCTCCGCCTGCGGCTTGTTGCTGTTACAGCAACCGAGCTTCCCTGTTAGCGAGCAGATGTAATCTGATGAAAACCTCTCTGCTATCTCGGCTTTGTCTACAGGGAAAAGGCTTTCAAAACTGGAGCAGAGTTTCCTAAGCTGTGGTGGGGTCTCAAGCTGTCGGAAGCGATGTCCCACCTCCTCGCTCTTTCAGCCGGGAAAAAAAAGAGTTTCTGTTCTCTGCTGTGTGCCAAAAATGCTTTGAAATCTCATGTTGGAATCCACTAATTCTGGATATTGTGTAGCTAGAGTTATTTCAGCTTTTCTAGTATAGAAAGGAAAAGTGTAAAGGGTTGGAAAAATCTCAAAGGGCATTTTAGCAGAGAGAGCTTATTTTCAGCCACCTCTTTGCTTCCTGGTGAATAAATAACTCTTGCCTCAAAACTTTAAATTTTAGTGAAGAAGCTGTAGAATGCATGCAAAAAAAAGTATTTTCACTTAAGTAAGGCTGCAGGGACTCTCCCAAAGAGAAACTGCTGTCGTCTTCCGAGCACCTCCTGCAAAGCTAAGTAAAGGTAACAGGAATAATAAGGAAGTGCTTGACAGGAATCCCACCGTGAGAGGTCAGTGGAAATTCCCTCTTCCTGAACAACGGCATTTGCTTGTTCTGTTTGCTTTAAATTAAATGTTTAAATAGCAACATTACATCGGGGTGTGTGCTCCTTGAGATACAGGACCCAGCCTTTTCATGCCTGTAAGAAAGTGTTTTTCCTCATTCTCCTAAAAGCAGGTCAGTTGTGTCTGATGCCATTGGGAACAAATAACCTTTTTGAGATATTAAACAAGAAGCTGTTATTGGAAAACAGGATTGATGAGAAGATGCCATGGCATTTACATCATCACGTTATCTCGTTAAAAAGTAGAATCTTTTGAGGGTAGGATGGTGGGAAGTATTTTTGGTTCAAGCACCAACTTGCTGGATAAATATTTTCATTTTCTGACTTCCACCATTTGGGTTGTTACTTTTATTCTGTTTTATAGACTGCTTTCATAGAAATGTTCACATGACATCTTTCATCTCCTCCAACCCTCTGTTTATTACTGTAGGCGTGATTACAGCTTGGTACCTCATATTTTCAGGTTAACAACTGTGATTGAACTGATAGAACAGCTAAGCCTTTGGCTCCCATTTGAGTCTAAACCACTCCATTGTGCCAGCACGCACGGGTAGTTGCTGCCCTAATCTGAAGCCCATCAGTGGCTCCTTGTAAGAGAATCCAAGGTGTGAGAGCCTGAACACAACTAGTGAGTACGACATGATGAACGTGGCCTCTGCCAAGCAGGAGACCTGTGCTTCTCCAAGAGTTGCCTTCAGGACCTGGTGAACAGGTCTGTGGAGCAGGATCCTCAATAAAGTTTCTGGGTTTTGGCTCTTTTTCCTCCCCAACCAGCAGAGAGAGAAGAGGTCTTGGGCTGGAGCACTAATGAACGTGGCAGCCAGCACACAGATCCATTTAAGGGGCTCTAAAACCCTGCCCCAAAACATTCACCATGAAATTGTCTGCCATGGTGCCAGCCTGGCCCACACATCCAGGGTATTTATGAACAAACAGAAAACACACAAAGAGCTGAGTCATGCACTGAAATGGTGTTTCTGAAGAATAAGATTTTATTTTTTTCTGAAAAAACTGCACACACATGTTCAGATCTGTTCAACCTTCAAAACATGTCTTAGTTTCCAGATTCTGTCCTTTTAAGCATGCAGAACCCCCCTGCAGCTTGATAAAGAAGTGAAGAGGGTATTTTTAATCCTCTACCTGTACAAACATAATTTGAAAGCTGTTTACATTCTGCACCTCTCACTTTCAGTGACAGCAGCATCAGCTGTTAGATACATGCACTGTATAGCTGTGACGGCATTTGGCACTGACATTTGATTTAGGGGCAAAAACTAAACAAACCTTCTACTGCTCAAGAAACTCCCCACAGCAATTACAATAAATCTCACTTCTTTATAAAGGAGATCTCTTTAAGCACTCAGACTTCCCTGCAGTTATTAAAATATTACTTCCACTCTATTTTCTGGATCGTCTTCCTCTGGTGCAGACATGCACTTTGCCTTGGTGAATGGGAGCCGAAAGAAAAGTGTCTGGGTTTTTATCAGGCAGGAATGAACTGAAACAGAGCCAGTTCTCTCCTTCTGTCATTTTTTAGTAAACTGCAAGATTACCTATAGTATGTGTTTTTTTTTTTTTAACTTAGATGCAGCAACTTTGATGCAAAAAAAATTGGATTCAAGTTCGTGCTCCCATTACTTTCTCTTCTAATTTCCCCTCTCACCCATTATAAACTACAAGTCAGTCACCAGCCAGCTGTTAGCCCTCAAATCATGCTCTATTATACTCATCTCCTTGTATTCTCTAACCTGGGTCAAAGAAGACGTGGTGTGTTTTACCACTGCACTCTGTTAGCAGAACTTCTTTGTGTATAATCAGCGTAGCACCCCTCCTTACAGCCATTGTGAAGAGTCTTTGCTGTTGCATACATGCCAGTGTGATTAAATTAGGGTGCTGAAAGCAGGAGCCAGTTGAATATTAGGTAAATGTGGCATTCCAGGTGATGTGTGCCATTTTCACACAGCGAAAGCTGGCCTGTGTTTCATTTAACAAGGACTGTGCAGCTGGTAGCCGGTGCATTATTCTGGTTTTCAGCTATGGTAACTACGCAAGCCATGTTTTTAAAGAAAAAATGGTACTTTCATAACTGCAAAACTGCTTCAGAATAAATACACAAAATTGGAGAAGACACTGCATTTCGCAAGTTGCAACAGCTGCTAGTTGCTACTCAGCCAAGTTCAGTTCATGACAGAAACCGGGCTTTCCGGCTGGCCTCCAAATATCTGGGAGAAGAACTCCAAAGCCAGGCGGACGTGGATGGGGACGAAGACGTAAGCCGTGTACAGCACCATAGCGAAGACAGTCACGGTGACGGTGTGGAACATGGACCGCTCCCAGGGCTCCAGCACATAGCTGCAGGTGATCAGTAGGTACTGGTAGTACAGCCAGTAGAGATAGTCCTTCACACGCTTGATATCCATCTTCAGCTTTCAGTGACTTTGAGATGACGGCCTGTAACGACAGAAGTCTCAATTACAGCTGCAGCGCAAAGACCTGGAACTAAAAAATGCTGTGGTGACCATCATTTCGAGGTTGATACCACATGTAATTGCTACATAAACCAGAGTTCAAACAGAAATAAGGCATCAGGGCCATCACCAGCCTCTGCTGCCCTGGAGTACAGGAAAACAATTTTTAGCTCTAGCAGCTGCTGCTTGCAGTTTTTGAGGCTGTATCAGTGGGCACTCGCAATTCTTGCATTCTGATTATGAGTGGGTTTTGCTATTTATTCTGCGGTAGAAATTAAAACTGCAATAACTTACAAAGGCACAGGGTTCACATGGAAGTCGGGGAGATACGCATTTAAAAGGGAAGGCTTTGGGCCAGCTTCCATAAATGTGGATGGCTGACTCTTATGCTCTGGAATAAAGATGAGATTAAAAGAACTGCTTTGTAAAAACTCCTCTGCTTACTTCCGATAATTATTTTTATTATTCTGCAATTGTTGGGAATAAAGAAAAGATAAGCTAGGAAAGGGAGGGAAAAAAGAATCTCAAATAGTATTAAGAAGATTTTTCAGCTCATTCCAAAAAAATAAGATACATTACAGATTAAAAGAGTTTTTAATGGAAGTTACAAGTCTAGGAAAGATGTTCCTCTCAGGTAATACCTTTATGCATTCATTGTTCCCATCTCCACACAGAAAGGAGAATGGCTGAACAAGTATTAACTAGGAAATGGGTTCGTCCTTCCACTGTTTTTTGTTAAAATTGCTTTTCAGTATTTTAAATAATCTTTAAGTTCTGGCTAAAAACATCTACTTAGAGAAAATACACAGACAGAACAATAAGCAACTGTACGAGCCTTCACAGAGGGACTCCTTTATTTTGGAGATAGTGTTTAAGGACACACATGCTGACCAGGTCAGCTCACAGTAAAAAATACAGCAGATTTTAGTCCTGCTGGAAAACCTTCCGATGTATCATTTTGTTCTACACTTCTGTTGCCTGAAATGCCAGGAACAAGGATGCTTGGTGTCACGGTTTAACCTTGGTCATGTCATGTCCCTCCAGTCTCATGTTCATAGTGAGTTTGGGGCAAGAGAAATTCTGTTCCTCAAGGCAAGAAACACTGAGGAAGCACTGGAAAATTTGCAGCCCGTGATTAAAATAATGAAGAGCCATTGGTATAGGCCAAATATTTTACAATAGTTAGTGGTTTACTACCTCTGGAGACTGTACAGTATATTCTGGTGGTATGCGGGTATTTCCCGAAGAGAAGACAAATTACCAATAAAAAGGATCCCAGGTTTGTTTTGTAGCAGCCTTACTTTGGTTACTGATGTGTAAATTTTTGCCTGGCAGATACACTGTGAAGTGCACGCACCTTGACAGATCATATTTCTCCATCTTTATTCCTTTAGGTCACCGGCACTGTCAGTGTTTAAGGTTCAGCATTCCCGTATGAAGTTACAAACGGAGCATCCTGCCAGACTAGCTTACACCTTGCCATCTGGAGATGCTGTAAGGTAGATTTTTGCCCCTTCTTCTTTGGGAAGGCAACAACCGTAGGCTTAGCCTGAGCGTGGCAGACTGTCTGGTTGAATTGGCACTCCAACTGTCTTTCCAGCACTGTTGGTAAGGGAGCCAACTGCCTTTGCTCCCCCTCCTTCAGCCACATGCTGGCTCCTCTCCCAGTGTTTCTCCACCCATCCCTCAACTTCCTGTCCAGACCTCCTCATATCTGTTCCCCAGTTGCTCCTCAACTCTCAACACCCCCATGAATGCACCCTCTTTGCTGGCAACAAGCACAGTGAAACTGTAAACACTCTGCAGTAAAAAAAGGGAGGGAGGCTTGTTTCTGTTAGCAGCTCTTTATGCAGAAGAATCTCTGTACTTGTCCCATCACCCACCCAGGCTTTACTTTCCACCAGCCCCTCTTCCTCTGTGTCCTCCAACCATCAGTACTTTCCCCAATATATCTTTTTTCCCCTCCTTCTCCCAAAGCAGTCCATTTCCTTCACTTCCTTCTTCCCCGTATCTCCTAGATTACATGTCCTAGACCAAGAAGCTGCCTACAATGCTTTTGGGGGGCAGACCATTTCAGTTTTAAGTCTAGCAGTGCCTGCGCTGGGAACAGCTTTACTTGCAAGGGTACAGGCTGCGGGGGAAGGGCCACCACTGGTTTGTCCTGGTATGAATGGAAAATGATTCCTTTCAGATAAATTACTTCAAGGCAGAACTCAAGAGAGGTCTTAAAACCTTGTAAATATTGCAAAGCCTGTAATAAAAATGGCACAGCTGGCAAACTGTGACTCACTGAGAGCCAAAAGTGTCTCTATTTATACCTTCTGCAAGAAGAGCAACATTTTTCAGTGAGGAGGTTAAGCCCTTTCCTATACAATTGAAAGGAAAATGATAAGGGCCCTCTCATACTATCTAGGATTATGGTATTGACACTGGGGTTATACCTGTGCTAGTTAAACTCATACCTTTCTTGGGTAAATATCTGTTAAGCCTGACCGCGGCAGAGAGGCACGGCAAGGCTGGAGCGCTTGCTGCGGGTGTTTAAGGCTGGGAGGTTATCAGGAGGGTGCTGCAGTGGTTTGGAGCGGGGAGATCTCAGGCTAATGGGGCTTTCTGCCCACAGCGGCACATATGCTTATGTATCTCATACAGACAGAGGTGGTATAAAGAAAAGCCAAGGTCAGGAAAAAATTTCCCCAGGCTGATTTTGCTGATAACTAGACCAGTCTACCAGCCTGCAGACTCACCACTATCGCTCTCTTGGAGGGATACATGAATAAAGGATGAAGTAATTAAAATAAGGAGCAGACCTTTTGGCTTATGCCAAAGGCCTTGTTACACTTTCTTCAGCCCAGGGACTGTGTTTCCATTCAGCTGGGTCACCAAGTTCCTGCAGCCAGCCTGTGTTTATTCAGTTCTTCCCACTCTTGGGATAAGCCCATCCCCAGGCACTCAGATGCACTTGTTGTGAGGCTCCCTGGACTACCAGCAAGAACGCAAGCTGTCTTAATATAGAGATAGTGTGGTCTCCAAATGAATGATAGAGGTTGAGATAAGTAAAAGACAAACAGTCAAATTAAAGCCTCTGTCCTGACCGCTAACACACTTCCGCTGCATTTAACCTACCCAGAGACTTTCTCCGTTAGCAGGACTGTCTTGGAAACGGCAGCAAACATGAGGGGCATCTTGGGATAATGCAATTCTAGATGCATAATTTATAAAAGGAAAACATAGGAGTGAAAGGGAAAAAAAAGCCACCTTAAACCAGCTGCTCAGTCAATGAGATACAAGAATCCACTGTGTTTCTGTGGCATGGATACCTTTTCTGAAAGGTACCCCATTTGCATTAATCCAAGGCTGGTTTTAAGCATAAGGAATAGCCCAAAGCTTCACATCTCCAGAGGTCTCAGACAGCCTTACCACCCAGGCCAATTACCTTGTAGCTATAACCAAAGGGAATGGCAGATCCCTAGACAAACAGAAACTCTTGCGGCTAAAAATTTTGTATTTTTAAACAGGACTTGTCCTGGAGAGGCTTCCACTTCCATTTTTAAGCATTACTGGTTCCTATTGCATTAATGCTGCAATCAGCTGGCGCTCGGAGTTGAAAGGGTCCTGCGTTATTAGCTCAACAGTTCCCGATATTCCAGAACAGGAGATAGATAATTTGCTGTTACGCAATTTTAACATTGTGCTCATTTGTCTACAAATTTGAATTTAAGTATTCAGTTGTGTTGTGGAAACGCCTTCCTGTTTAGAGGCCACAGGACTGTTACAACCAGCTATGATTAAAATTAATAGAATTCAGCTTCTAAAGCCATTAAGCAATATTCAAATTATTTTCAGCAATCTCACCTCCAAGCAAAAAAAAGAACAGGAAGAGAAACCTGTAAAGCAGCTTTTATTGCTTTAAGTGGCAACCTGATTTTCTTGCTTGTTGACACATGTCTCTGATTAGGGCAGCTGAAAAGATAAATCACCATCAAAATGAATTTCCAGGTTTCATTTCAGAGCATTCCTAATCTCAGAAAGAAAAAACAAGGTATTAATAACCTTAGTCCTCAGTGTTAGAGCTAGTGTTTGGAGTGGTAATCTGAAGATGTAAGTGTCAGGTACTTTATTATGTAATTTCTGCTTTGAGTGATGGGGTTTTGGGGACTTTGCTCATGTTAGCAGTCTGCAACTCTGTGACTGCTGGCTGGACAGCACCTGGCAAAGAGCACCTGCTGGGAAATTCCTGTGGAAAGGAATTCTTGCAGGGGAACTGGGATAGACTGGTTTCTAAAGAATGCTTGAAAAACACCTTACACCCTCTGCAGGAGGGTTTGATTGACTTACATACACAGAGAAAAAGGGTTTCCAGCATGTATTCAGGTCTAGATAACATTGTTTATACTGGGGAAAAACAAACCCTGGAGCTGGAGATAGCCCCACAGTCATTAAACAGGGCATCCCTGGTGCTTCGAATGTACTGTAGGACCAGTGTTATAAACAAGGTAGGAAGGAAAACCAAGCAAACACTCGATCCATCCCCAAAACACAAATATTTAATTGGCTAAATATGGGCCATTTGATAAATAATTTCTGTAACAGCACAGAAGCAAGAGGTCAGTCTTGTAGAGTCCTAAGGGACTGCACTCACCCTGATACTTCAGTAAAATCCTGCCATGAGCCCCTGAGGCTTGTATTGCTCTTGTATGCAAGACACCTACGACGTGCAGGCTCCAAATGGCAGGTGTGACATGGCAAAGTGCAATAATTATCTTAAAATTGTCTGATATGTAAATAATTTCAGCTATTGGAAGACGAATGGGTAGTCATCTCCCTTGAGTACTGAAATATATATCCTTTCCGCAAGTTACTTATCAGTAATTGTTCTTACTTACTTGTAATTTTATTATGTTAAGTGGGTTTGTTCTGCTGTTGTTACTCAGACAGAATATCCTGACTTCCCCAAGACACCAATCTTGTCCTTCTTAATGCTAGCATAACCCTGGGATGAACCTATTGATTCTACGTAGCCCGACGTTTCTGTAAGTGCAACTAGAACGACAAAGGGATTCACATCCGTGGTCCATCATGCTTTTGCTTTAATATGTTCTATTTAAGCAGAGTGGATAAGGAATGAAACACAGGTCCTGTGGCTCAGTAATCAGGAAGAAGTTTAGATGAGGCAGCAGTTAAAATTGTGCAGAGAATCCGAACGCCAGCATTTCCCGGGGACGCAGTCTCAGCCTGTTCCTTTATTGTATCTGGGCTGCTCACACTCCCCATACGCAGCTTGGCCCGTGGCCATATAGCATCCACTCAGCCCAGAAAGTTGCCTGTTACCTACTGACAGGTAAAACCCTCAGGTTACTGCAGTATGTGCACATGGATGTTTAAATGTACCCTAAAGCTTGTTTGCACTGGGAGGTAATGCTAGACAAAGAATGTGAAAGAGAAGAGCAGCAATAATCCCAGCACAGCTTCCACTACGGACAGTTAGGCATCATTAAAAATGCCTTTACATAGAGATTTTAACAAATAACCCCCCTCTTCTAGTTCTGGAGTAAAAATGCACAGAAGCAGCAAGGCAGCTCTTGTTTCTCCTCCTCAGCATTCATCTTCCTGAATCAGCACCTCATCGTCTGCTTGGCTGTACATTACTGCCAGCTACTATGCTACAGGAATTGTCAACTCCTCTTACATACACGTTCTTGCCACCATCCATGAAACACCAGAATGAAGTTCAGAGCTGATAAAATTTTACTGCTGTACAAGACTCAGACATTTTGCATGTGGGTGAACACGGCTCGACTGCACCTGTGGGTACCGGTTTTTGAAAATAGTATCATCTTCCAGGAGTGAAAAAATACTTCAGGAATGGAAAACTGTAAGGCAAGAAAGGCATTGGCATTTTCAGTCTAGTTTCTGCTTTACCTTGCTCAAAAGAATGAACTCCAGCAGCTTCCTAATCTGCCAACGCTAACCCTCCTTCCCGCTCCCCTCGGTGGTAGCACATAGGTGCTGTTTTGTCTTTTATAAAAAGGAAAAGAAGTTACACAATACATAGAAGACCTAGAATTCTAGCAAACACCTTTCACTGTTGACAGAGGCTTCCTTTTACCTTGGGTACCTTCAAACAAGGCAGGAGAACACTCATTGACTGGCACTACAGGAGTGGCAAGGCCACACCTGTACAAAACTGGCCCCAGACTTCCTCATCTCCAGCTCCGAACACAAACCCAGTCCTCGTGTGCATGTCACGCACATGCTCCTTCAACAGCTCTTCAGGAATGCTGTGGTCCCGAGCATTGGTTTGCTGCTGGGATTTAGGTGCGTCTGTAACTGGAGCAAATGGATTGTTGTCAGACGCTCTCTCCACCTGGACTGCAGTACACCCGGACGTTTTCTGAAATACTATGTGCTCCTTCACTCAAGTTAAGTATATGGATCGAGTATATGATGGCCTACAACAACTTTACGTGTGATAAAAATGTCATAAAATGTGATTAAAAAATGTCACAAATATTTAATATGTAACTTTAAACTGTTGACCCTTAAGGAAGGGGAGGATGATCTGCAGCACCCGTAGGGATCTCATTTGGAGAGAGGCTCTCTATCATTCAAGTAACACTATAGCAGTTGAAACCAGTTAATATTCAGACTGATTTCATGCCTTAACTGCTCCCTGAAAAGTGTAACAGAACCAGAAAACCTTTAAAAAAAACCCCCAACTCCCCCTAACTTTGAAGCCTGGCTGATTTATTGGCACCTACTTTACTCAAGCACAGAGAGAGGAAAAGATGCAGCTTCTCTATAACAAAAACATTCTTCGAGCAGCTCTGTTCCATTTTCTTCCAAGGTCAAATTAATTTTTCGAAGAATTTTCTATTCTTCCCTCCTCTGAAGTTTCCTCAGTCATTTTCTTACATAACGAGCTGCTTCTTACACCTTATGTACAAACCCCTTCCCTTCCAGCTTTCTCTGAGCTGAGCATGTTCTGGGCTCCAAGTTCCCCCTCCCCTGTGACAGGACTTGCACATCGGAGAAAAACTGGCCTTGGCTGATGAGCTCTGACAGAGAAGATGGATAAATCTGGAAGCTGAAATCTCAGGGCAAGCTTTCCCCGTATTTTCAGCATAAGCAGTTTATTAACATGGCTTGAACAGAGCTGGTTCGCAAGCAGGACCTCAAATTCGTGGCTAGAGACCAGGTTTAAGTAGCAAATGCTTAAAGATTGGGAGTTCTTGAAGAACCCTCTAAGGTACCTCCTGGAACAGGTTTTGGCTTTGCTCTTCATGACAACCCTCAGTTCCTGTGAGATCTTTCAGATTTGGGACATCATCTAGATCCCTCAAGGGGACTGAAAAGGCTTTAAAGTTCAGAAGGTTGTGTAAACACATTTATGGGGAAACAAAATAGCTAAAATGTTTGGGCTCTACAAAAAGATTTACTTTCAAATGTAGTTCAGATTTTATTCCGCCTTCTTTGGTTTGCTCTGAGTCATTTCTGAAGCAGCTGAAAATAACAGCTGGCCCTGGGTTATACGCAATATTGGAAGGTGAATAGTGTCATAGTTATGACAGGTATTATTGGAAAACAAGTACCAAACTCTTGTGCAAGTACATCTCCTTTGAGATCTAATGAAAGGAAGCAGTGTTGCACCATGCCAGTTATCAGTCTAAAAGGGGAAAAGAAAAATGAAGTGAGATACTTGCAACAGATTGGGAGCAAAAAGGGAGATTCACATTTTTCACAGAACCTGATCTAACCCTAGAGACGCAGTAAGGAGCAACTTCCTCCATTGGCCACTTCATCCCTATGAGCAACAAACAGCTCTGAACACACAAGACCATTGATCCAGCAGAGAACCCCTCAAATGTGGGGAGGGCCAAGCCATCCCTAATGTTTGCAGGGGAGAACGCAAGAAATAGTCCTTTTCAGACAGGCAAGACAAGGCTCTTCAAAGTTGTGACACGCCAGTGCGCCGATTTCCCTTGAAAACCCGTAAGGGCTGGGTTTACCAGAGCATCACGGGTGAGGAGAAATGAGGAGATCTCCGGAGTGACCCGCTGACATCTTTCTTCAGTGCTCTGCACATACCTACACACACACGAGGCAGCAGGAGCAGAGAAGAGAGCACCTGCTAAGCAGGACAAAGCAGGATCCCCTGCTCGGGCAACCGAGCATCATCACGGCCCAACCGAGCATCATCACGGCCCAACCGCGTGGGCTCCTCTGCTCCCAGGGCACCCGTTTGGGGAATACTCACTCGGCTCTACACGAGGAACGTGGCCAGGCCTGAGGTACGCAACTACTGCACAAATTAAAAGCTCAGTAAATTGGGATGAGCAAAACATACCGGATGCTTTTTGCTACCAGCCAGCTGGAGCACCTGCATCTTGGTGTTGTTCACTACACATGTCCTGGGCACTTCTTGGGCACAGGGGTGATGGAGCAAGTATTCCCGTGGCCCTGAGCAGCTCCCCAGACACCTTTTCACCGCATTTCCTGTTACTGCTGGATGTACCAAGTACATGCTCTGCGCCGGGTCTCCCTACATTCCTCTGCCAAAACCGCACCACCCTGAAATCACCCCAAGGACTCGCAGAATTGCTCTCAAGAAATAGGTATTTGTGCCACACTCATGATATTCATGAACAACAGATAAATGAGCATCCCAATTCCTAAAGCATTTTAAAATACACAGTCCCAAAAGTACCATGCGTGCTGATGAAGTGAAGCAGCAGCATTTATTGCAGGGATTCTCCTGTATACTGTCCCGACTCCACTCACACAGCAGGGACGTACTCCTGCTCCACACTGAAGGATTACTGGAAGCAACCAGCAACTCTAAGAAAACCAAGGAGCAGAAATCAGCACACAACAGGTATTGCCACCACACTGGTACAGGTACAGCACCATCACCTGCCCGCCTCCACCACTCCCCACCGATTTCCACCTTCCCAACTTCTGGGCTTTTGACCTGTTTTCCGTGAATCCTTGCTAAGGCAAACTGCTGTATCAGCAACAAAACCTGGAAATCTGGAGACCGCAAGGCTACAGCAACAAGTCCAGAGGGACCATGGCTGTAGGTCCTTCTGCAGTGCCCCCAGCCACCCCCGGGAAGGCACGCAGAGCACATCCCGGGGGCTTCGCTGCTGCCGCTCCTGCTCCAAGGCCTTTGCTCAAGCGCTTCTTCCCGAGCCCCTTGCGATGGCAGCGCGGGGTACGCGGCTCCGCTCGCCCAAGGTCACCGGTCCCCGATCACCG
>NW_010270892.1:0-18724 GCF_000690775.1 Eurypyga helias
CCTGCTCTCCCCCCGCCGCCTCCACCTCTGAGCCGGGGCGCAAGCGGAGCTGCCGAGCAGGCATGGAAAACAAACACGTGGAGCAGAGCCAGCTGTGAAGTCGGATTTGGCAAAGGCCGTTTGCAAAAGGAATAAAAGCCCATGGGAGAAGGGGGAAGGGGATAGGGCAGGGAGCTGGGGGTGCCCCAGCCTCAAGGGGAGAGCGCGGCTCCGTTACAAAGCCCGCCGAGGGTCTGGAGGTAGGGGTGCCGATCTCGGGCCCTGTGTGGATGCGGAGGGAAGCGACAGGCCTACAGCTGCTTTTCCTGCGCTATGTGGCATCACGCTGCCCCCGCCCTTTCCTAGCGAGCCGGACTGTTTCTGCATGTGCTTGCCCACCCTCCCAGGCAAAATTAGCGTGTTCTGATGCAACACGTGAAAAATAAATACGCTTTTACCTCCTGGGGCTTGCAATTCTCCCCCCTCTCTTCCTGAGGCTTTCTCATTCCCCATGCACACTGTACTGGTCCCACAGCACAGGGGGCCACCGACCCAACTTCCCCATCACCTCAGCTGATACTGCACACGTTGAGGGCACGCATTCGCCCTAATCCTCCTCATCATCATCATCATTCTTTTTTAATTACTTCCCTCCCCTCTCAACTGTCCCTTTCTGGAGACAAAATTATCCCTCCTCTTACACCCAGGCTCCCAGGAGACCTCAGCTTAGGCATTATTCTGCCATGGGCATGGCATTTGCAGGCTTTAGGCACAGATAAACTCTGGCCTTGCATCAACGCTGGATCTGTGCAGGTTTTCCTCCATCTCCCTCCTCCCCCAGTCACCTCCAAGAGAAACCAAACAGCAGCTCATGCGCTTTGACTGGTTTGGGGTCGAATCCAGCGATTTGCCGTGGTTTGCTTGTGGTTTCCACCCAAAACCATAAACCAGCCCAGGTTAGCCTAGAAGATCCTCAGCTGTGTTTGGGGGCGGTAGAAAAAGCAGCAGTGTCCTACCTGGTCCTGGACCTCCTCCAAAACAGGCCAGGCTGACCACCCAACCACCTGCAGACACGCTGTCACCTGTCTCGTTGTCACCCCTGAAACACAGCAACATCTTTCCCCTCTCCGGGCCCACAGTCAACACTTGTCCCTCAGCATCACTCCAAACCACCAAACTGACAGCAAGAGGCAATATTTGGGTGTCGCCCTTCCCGTGAAGCACAGACAGACAATCACAGGCTAGGAGGGTAGCTTAGAGACCACCCCATCACCCCATTTCTCTTACCTTAGAGAAATCTTGCAACTGCCTTTCTGCTCTTGGGTGGAATTTACTGGGGTGACAAAAAGCGCTTGCGGATCACTGCAAATAAAGTGTTGCTTGAAAGCAACCAACCACTCTGATCTCTTTCCTTTTGAGGGCAAATGAGGTATTACAAGACAAAGAGGGACAGAAACTCATATGGAGGTGATGACGCCACATTTCTGGAATCGCTTCCTCGTCTATTGGGCAAAACATACCCCTACTTTGTGTCTCAGCTTCCCAGGTTGCAAAATCAGGAATAGCAAATCCCAGCTGGTACAAGCAGTAACCAGATGAACGTGAGTCAGACAATACGAGATTTGGAGATGAAAGGTGCTAGACAGGTATGCAGTCTTATTATCTGTACGGCTTCCTGGTAGCCCCAGGATTTCTGGATTAGCAAAATACAGATGTCAGCATCCCGGAGATACAGCCTCAGTAACTGAACCAAGCAGGGAGGGGCAGGTTGATTACAACAAGGGGAAAAAATTACGAATTTGCACCACACACAAAATATTGTGGTTAAGGGAGACGGCAACCAAGACATTATTGACAACAGAGAACAGGATAATTCAGTGGGGTTTGTCAGACTAAACTTTCTGTAATCACAGACTCCAGGGAAAGTGTTTGTCAAGCAAACATTCAAACACGCAGCTGCCAAGAACTAAGTAAACAGAGAAGGAGAAGCAGCAGAGTCAATATGGCACCATTTGCAAATCTCCCGCGATCAGCTGTCGCAGGCCAATCCAGCCCACTGGTAGGTCCGAGCAAAACCAAGGGGCTGAGCTCTCACAGGAAAACCCCTGAAACCAAAAGAAAAAAGCGTGCAAGACAAAAGGCACGTTTCAAGGGCAGCATCGGATGTATCGCTTCGCTATTAGTCACTGGCCACCAATGCGCCCACAGCGATGCTGCTATAACCAACCCTTGGCATGGCTGGGGCCGGCTGCACTTTGTGCAAGCGACCAAAAATTCACACACTGCGGCCAAAGCTGACGGGAAGAGGAAGTTTGTGGTGTCCAGCCCAAAGTTACTGACACCTTCTTTAGAGCTGAAGGTTGTGTTCATATCCAGGAGGTTCACGGGGGTGTTAGGAAAGCTGTTAGCTCCTTAGCTGGACAAAAGGGACTGCGAGAGGGCCCAGAGAGGGCTGGTCCTCATGAAGAAGGGGTTTGCAGGGTTAGCTGCTGCGAATAGCAACTTGGCCTGCGTTTACACGAAGGGTCTTCATTTATTTTATGCTTACAGCATTGGTCCCTTCCAGCTCCGAGGGAAGAGGATGCTCTTCCCAGGAGAACCCCCAAAGAGGTTGGATCTCCATACCAACAAACAGCCCAGCACCACAGAGCAAAACCCCTGGGTTTCTCTGTCATCAGGAGGTACATGACCTCCTCTGGAGTCCTGACACAAGTGCTCCAAGTATCTACTGCCTGGAAAAGATCTTAATGAAGAGGTAAGAGTTGCTTTAACTTTCCCTTCTCTGCTCCCCTCCTGTATTCCCACCCTCAGTTTGCTACTGTGCAACAGCCCTGGGGCAATTAAATCAGCAGCCGACACAGCGGGCAGTATTTATGGCCCAAGGCAGACACGAACACAGCAGTACAAGCCTACGGAGGGTTCCCATTCCCCACACCCTCCAACAACACAGTTTTCTCGCACAGCAGGCTGGCTCAAAACAGAGAGGAGACACCAGCACCGCCACCTCCCAGCAGTCCCCAGCACAAGCTACACGGGGCTGGGGTGTGCTGCTGCTCCAGTCCCAGCAGTACCGGGGCTCCTCTGGTCAAAGGATGAGCTGTTTCCCAAGATCTTGCACGTCACGAGGCAAAAGCACTCCCTGCTCCCTGACGGGAACAGCTGAAGCAGAGTTCAGTGGTGTCCCAAATCCCACCAGGTGCTTCTGGCAGGGCAGGAAACAGCACAGAGGTCCTTACCCCCTGTAAGGAACACGCTGATTGTGTTTTTCCAACAGCAACCACACTAGTTCCGGACCCTCACTGGCAAACAAGCAAAGATCTCGCATCCACTCATGGTTTCCAACCTTGGACTGTCGCTAGTGTCTAGTCATGACAGCAGACTTGGGCTTGAGACCATTCAGGCCACCTGGACCACGCAACACAACACAGCCTGTTTTAGGTCCAGGACCCGGGTGTTTCCCTGGATGGCAGAAGTAGGACAACAAAGGGTTAAACCTGGTACAACCTCAAAAAAAAAAAAATCACTCTTTGCTTTCCAAAGCAAGAACATCTTTGGCAGGGTCCCATCTGGGAAATGACATCCCGTCCCCCCTCGCTTCCCCCTCTTCTCCCCCTGAACTCAGAACAAAGCACTGCACTGCCCAACATGCTCCTTCACTGGTTTCATCTCGGTCCAAACGCTTCTTGCGTTTCAACTCTTGCCAAAAATAAATGCATTTAAAAAAAAATGTTAAAAAAAAAAAAGAGACGTGTGGGGCAGGGGGAGAGGAAGCGGAGAGAGTAGAGGGAAGTCATTAAAATTGAATCTTGATTAGCTACCAGTGGTGGAAAAAGGAAACAGTGGGGAGAGGGGATTTTTCTCTCATGATATGTCATCTTGAAGCCAAAACCAGCAGGCCCAGAGGAGACAAGACTTCTCCACACAACCCTCCACCTAGGACCAAACCTAACTTGCTTTACCTTTCCAGTCCACCTCGTGCCACCTCACCATCGTCAGAAGAGGCACCATCTTCCTCAAAACACTTTCCTGCCAATCACCACACACATTTTTCACCAATCTCATAGCTGTGGCCCTCCCAGTGTACCCCCACCCCACACCAAGCCCCCGTGGGCAGAGGGCTGGAGGACACAGCACAGCTGGCCTCCCTCCTGCCCTTTCTGCCTCTGCTACCAAACTTGGCCATTGCAAAGCCATAGGGAATCCTAGAGGAAGCACAGCGTGAAGGAGATGGCATGTACATGCTCTGTGGATAAGCTATATGGGCCAAATGAAGAGCCCCAGACTGGCTCTGTCTCCCAAAGAGACACCCTCCAGCCAAAAGAAAAAAAAACAACCCCAATTTAAAAAAATCACATTGGCTAAAGAAGCATTTAAAAGCAAAACAAAAAACCAGTGCAATTTGGAGAGTCTGTAATCGCTGAACCCAGGGACACTCAGAGGATGTTTTTTGTTCCTTCAGTACAAAAGCCCTTGGTTTTCCCTCCTCCTCATTCCAGCATTTCCCCATTGGGGGTGTCAGAGACAGTTCAAGGCCTCTCAGCAGCTCAGACAAAATTGGGTCTTGCTGTCCTGAGGACAAGTGGCTGGGGAGGCTACAGGAATCAGGGAGATTTGGGGAGCCCTGAAGAGCTGGGCAGGATGAACCTGCTGCCCCCGGAGGTTGGTCAAAGGGTCACCCCTCCAGCAGGCTGGTGCTTCCCTTGGGGATTTGTCTTCCCAAGGTGTGACTTTGGCTCACAAGCTGCCAGGCTATGCCAGTCTGATTCCCCAGGGCCCGCCTGTGCTACAGCTGGTGCTCTGCAGCTTGTCAAAGAGAGGGAGAGATTAACTCCTTTTTTAAGTATCTCATTACTGTTATATTTTTAAACACAGCTGGTCAAAAATTTTTTTGCAAAGCCATAAATAAATAAATACTTAAGGAAATTTCCTGCGATTTGAAAACTTCACCTACTGGTCTAGCCTTTATCAGACGGTATTCTCTCTCCAGAATGCATAAGCTCCCCTTGCTTTTGCTTTCTCTCCTCTGTAAGGTCTGAATCCATTAAACCATCAATAAAACGTCAAGACATCACTGCCTGTACCATTTGGGATTTTAACACCCACCCTGCTGACCAGTGAAGCAATCACATTCATTGTTGTCCTACCTGATGACCTTTCATTTTCCTTGCAAATGGTGATGCCACCTCCTAAGACCCAGAGATCCAGACACTGAAAACATATCTCCCAGCCCTTCCTGCAGAATACTTCTTTTCCTGCTCCTCGGGAGAGAGGCAACAGAACACAGCCAACTGGTACTCTGACTGGTCTTTCTCTTTTGCAGACCATCCCGCGTCTCATCGGCTCCCATGCCTCCAGCCTAGTCAACTTGGTTTCGAAAGCAGTTACTACCGCTGTGGACAGCATTCAAAATCACCATCTGTCATGACATCCTACATAAAATAAATAAAAAAGACAACACCACCCACCACCTCCTTTTAGCAATCTGTTAAGGAAAGCAAACAGTCACCCACTTCTGAAAAAGCCTGATACGGGAGGCAGCGTTTCTCTTCCAGCCCGTCCCTGCCTGCCAGTGGCAGACAAAGCCTGTTTAGCAGTATCCCTACAAGACTCTACTGTTACGTAAATAGCAAACCCCGTCTTGGGGCCAGCTGAGAAAAGGTGCCCCAAGCGTGAGGCTCCGCACACGGAGGTTCTTGCCCCCAGAAGGCTGCCTTCCTCCAGTACTTCTCATTTTACCGGGATGGTGCCCACTGAAACCCCCTTCGACCTTGGAAGAGGTGGCTCGGAGCTCCCAGCCTCTTCACCCAAATGCTAACCCGCTCCTTGTAGCCCAAAAAAGGAAACAAATTCATCACCAAATTGCTTCCAGTACTTTTTTTTTCCAGGCTATTGTTATGTGACTGCATTTGGGAGTATGGGAGGAAAACGAATACATGACTGTGGTCAGTGTCTGTCCTAGAATATGGGAAGAAAAAAAGCCCCAACCAACCCCCCCAAACCCAATCCCTGTTTTACATGTTTAGTCAGTTTTGGAGAAAACTGCAAGCAGTAGAGAGACCAGGAAGAAACAGCGACACCAGCCCCCGGGCCTTGGCAGGGCGACAGTGGGAGAAGCAGAACAGAAGTGGATCTACTCTCCATCTATTAACGTACACTGTTCAGCCCAAATAATTCTCAAAAGCCCCAGCAACAGTCTAAGCCAAGAAGCCTACTTCTTCCTCTGTTGCACAGGACCGAGACATTTTTGTGCTTTATCAATTTAGAAAGCCTTTTTAATGCAAAATCACCTTTCCTTGGGAGGCGTTAGCAGGGGTTTCACAGAAAAGATCAGAACATCCTCTCCAAAGAGTCATGCAGCGGTGTCTGGGAGAACACAGCCAACCTCTGACATCTGCCCACTAGTCTACCAGGAAAAAAAATATTTAAAGCTCTTCGGATCTTCCAGTAAAGGAACATGAGGACTATTTGATTCTGTTATTTTACAGAGACTCCTTTAAGACCTCAGTATTAGGTACTCTACAAAACCACAATAAAAAGACATCCTCTGCCTCAAGGACATTTATCTCTAATTGCTTACAGAGACTGTCAACACTTTCTTTGAGAAGGGATGTCTGTGACTGTCCCATAGCACTAAATACCCCTAGAAAAAAACTTTCACTGTTCAGTGCAAAGTCATCTGTAGACCTACCCTCCAAATTACGTTGAACACTGCCACTTCCTACGGACAATGAACGCAATTGTTTGAACTGTAGGCACTGGAAGAACTCAGCTGTATAAGGGAAATAGAATCTCAGAATTACCAATAGGGAAATTATTGAACATTTCTTAATTAGGAAAATACCAGAAGCTCTTTTAGGATGAAAAGCACTCCTCAGTTTTGAAGAAATGCCGCTCCATGATTTTAAATCCAGCTGTGCAGCTGGCACACTCTGCCCTGGGATGGGTTAAGCAAACTGTTCTCCTATAGTCACATCCACAATATGCTGTGGTATTTAATAGTCCCTCATTACTGAGATAAGCTATATAAACATCAACTGTAACAATGGACAAAAAGCAGCCTCCAGAATTCCCTCTGCTAGCCCAACAGGGAAAAAACGATAACATCCCTCTGCGTTTCTCGCCAGCTGAAGTTTGTTCCTCCGCTTTGCTATGCTGATAAACAGCGGCCAGGAGTGTCCTTCTCCGTGAAAGAGGGGAACACATCCATCACAGCCTCCAGGGCTTGGTACCCCAGCAAAGCCTCGGGAGTGCCTCTGCCGTAAAAACCACAGATAAACCTCTGCTGGTCTTACCTATCGACCACAACAGTGTTATGTGGAAAATGAGTCTGGTTTTGCAGCCCCCAAGTAGTTAAGGAGACCTTCATTAAGTTAAGGAGACACAAGGAGCCTCTGGCAGAGGCAATCTCTCGTGGTCTACCTCAGATGTCCCTTTCCAAGGAACTTTATTTTAGTGACTTCTTTCCCAACCCTTATCTACCACCAGCTCTTATTCATATTCTTTGGCAGAAAGCTCTAGAAGCCCAAGGCAGCAGGCTCTGTCGATCTGTGGCTCATTAACAGCTCACTGAGGCTTTCTGGCCTGGTGCCTACATGCCCCTTGCAGATGCTGGCACCTCGGTGCATGCCACGTCTGCTGGCCCCATGAAGCTGCTTCTCTGGCTGCCTGTAGGGAGACAGGTCAACACAGAACCCTCCCCAGTTTGCAAAATGCCACGGGATCAGAAACATTGGCGGTGACTGGAAAATGTTGCCTTTGAATCCCCGAACCCCAATCCATCAGCCAGGGGGGAAAGCAGGGCAGGAGAGACATGGCTCTTGTTTCAAGGGTGGTAGTTCTCCAGAATAACCTCTGGGGAAGCAGCAGCCCTGCCTGCAACTGCAGGCAGCAACCCTGCCCGGGCAAGGGCTCCCCGAACCCGCTCCGACACGCCAGCACCCCGCGCTCGCCCCAGGTCGGCGAGGGCTGGGAGCACCTCTCCGACAGCGGGCTGGCGCCTGGGGAGGCACCCCTAGTTGTTCCTTATCAGCCTTCCCCAAAACAAGTAAGGACAGGGGCACCTGGGATACGGCCCAACAAGCCTTTCTCAGCCCCGGCAACCGTTGTTGACGTGCAGGGACCTCAGGCAGAAGAGAGGAAATTAAAGCCAGAAAATGGGGAAAAAGGGGGGTGCAAGGGCCTGGCGGCAGCCCCCACATCCTTTGGGAGGTGGCACGCACACAAGGAACAGCGGCATGCTAGCAGCCTCAGCTGCAATCCTGTTCTCCCTCTCCACTGTGGGGTCTGAGGAAAAAAAAAAAAGCCTCCCTGGCAAAACTGAGAGGGATGTGCATGCTGGGAGAGAGGAAGAGATTGTTTTCTCTCAGCATGAGCAAGGATAGGTGGCAGAAACCAATTTTTTGACACCTCCACCCCATGTCCTACCTATTTCAACTGGACAGAAATGAAGGCAACAGCTACGTTGGCGTCTCCTTGCAGTCTTTTGTGCAAAAGGAGTGACCTGGGACCAACAGAGAAAAAAGTCATAACTGTGCAGCTGTCTGGTATCACCCATGGCTCTTCCATCCCAAGGCACTGACTGAGACAGGCAGAAGCCATAAGGGCCCAAACACCTCATGTAAGATCTCTTCTGTAATTAAATTATTTAGCTTGCAGAGGCCAGATCAAACCCACTCACAAAACAGAGGAGTCCTGCTTCATACAGGCTCCTCTGCCTGCAGAGCAGGGGAAGGAGTCACCTCTTCATTCAGTTGCAAAGAGACCTTGGCAAGACAGTGCCATTAAAAACAGTATGTTTTAAAGCACTCCTCTAAGGAAAAAGCCTCTGTTCAGGCTGTTACTCACACATCAGCAGGGCATGGTCAGCAGCAGCCACCTGGGAGAAATTGCCCACAGCTCTCTGCAAACCAACAGGTGCCAGGAGATGCCTATGCATCCCCATCTGCTTCCCAAAACAGTGCTCTAAGTCAGACAGGAAAGGAGGGGTGAAAGAGCCTGCCCAGGTTTCCTGGAAGCAAGCCTGTCCCCCTTGAGAGACAGTTCCCAGTTATCCCATGAAGCCAGGTTCTGCTCACGTCCTGGCATTGGTGACCACACAGCTGCCCTACCCTGGGCTACTTGTGCCTGCAGGAGTCAGGTTAGCATACAGGTACACCTGCGTGTCCCAGCCACCTGCTTAACATGGGCTGCAGCTCTGAGGAAAGAGCAGCTCTTGGTAACCCTGCTGCTCCTCATCCCTCCCCCTGCACCTCCCTACAGAGCGTAAGGTACCTCGGTGCTGGCCATGGAGAGGTGAGCCATGTCCTTGCTTGCTCCTGGGCCACAGCGCGAGCCAGGGGCTTGGCTTCGGCAGCATCTGTTAGAGCTTATCCTTGGCTTGTGTACCGAAAGCCAGTGCCTCCAGAGCAGCAGGAGCACAGCCCCAGACCCCCCTGAGAAAGAAGGCACACAATATTTATGTAACGAGATTGTTTGACTTGAGATTGCATGCTGCAAGCAAAACACACTTACTACGTTGGCTCTCTGCTCTCCCAGCTATCTTTCAAAGCGTGATGCTGCAACTGAAAACTAGCTGACAGGAGAGAATTAAAGTCTGACTGGCTCCTTTCCTTCCTCTTCAGCCACGCACTCTTGCTTTCTACCTGCTGCTCCCCCAGCGCCCCAGCAGACCTCCTGCTCACTTGCCTTGCAAAGACAGGCAGGAGTTAAGCTCAGCCAGACCCCACTGCAAGGCAGGCCACAGGGGCAAGGTGCTACCAAGGCCAGCTGCAGCACCAGGTACCCCGTTCGGGCAGCCACTTACTGGAGCACATACGAAGCCACATCGCTCATGACTGACCGCTGTGAGCTGAGGGCTAGGGAAGGCAAGACTCTGCTACGGCCAAGCTTCAAGGCAGGCAACTCTCAGTCAGGCCCTAGCGACACTCAACTCTGACCTTCTCTTCTGAAGAGCAGGGCAAGGTGGAGGATGGAGCACAGGACTGGGTATCAGGCAACACAGGATCCATACTAAGCTCCGGCCCTGGTCTGCTGAGTAGGCTGGTGCCTGTCCTACGAGACATGGAGCTTGCTTGTCTGGCTGCAGCCATATAAACCATACTGCTCTTCCGTAATGCTTCCCCAAGGCACACGGACCCTTTTTCACGCTCTGTTTTAACCTCCCGCTCTGCATTTGTCTTGCTGTTTTGAATGGGGATATAGGAACCGTCTCCCATTACAAGTCAGCATGGTATCTAACACAGCCGGGTCCCAGCCTTGGTTAAAACATGCAGACGCAACTGAAACACAAATAATAATTTAGGTTTTGGAATACAGTGATGGGGAAAGGCCTTTCTCAGGCCTTCATCCAGAGAGTCAATGTTAAGAAATCTCTACTTATCTTCAGTGCTGGAGCTAGGCAAAAACTGGGTTATGCTCACATTTTTGTGGCTGCTGAAATTTTTGCTTGTTTGCTTGGTCACTAGTTTGGGGAGTTTTTTTAAAGGTGGTTCTTTGAAGTGGCTCGGAGGTTAGGGTTGTCCGAGGCTATCCCAGGGGAGACAGATTATAGGGCAGAGTGCTGGTCAGGCATCGATGATAAACACGGCTTGCCACTTCGCTCTTGGTGCTGTTGTCTTTGTGCTTCTTCTCTCTTCTCCCCAGATCTACAGCCCAGGCAATCCTGAGGAAAACCTGACAACTGTACATTTAGTGATTATATTCCTGCCTAACTTGCTACATGAGGTAAACAGTCAACCCTTGCGACCACAAAAGCCAACAGGCTTCCCGACACAATCAGCAGGATCCCACAGCTTGTACTGCATACCCAGCAAGGACAGCCAGCTCTCACTGGTAGGCTGGTGCCTGTCCTGTGAGATACAGGGCTGGCTTGTCTTGCTGCAGCCATGTAAACCATACTGCTCCTCCCTAACACTCCCCCAAACTAGCTACTCACCTCCCTGCCAAGAGGGGTGTAGGGTCAGCAAACACACCTGGGCTCCAGCTCCATTCTGTGGCACTGACCCCCCTTTCTCAGCATCCATCATCAAGCTAATGGGCTGCATGGTCACCAAGCACAGCTGAACACAATCCCGAGACCTTCTCCCTCTCTGCTGGCTGGGCAGCCATCTCTGGCAGGGCCTGGAGCTGACGTGCCGATGGGCTAAACTGCTCTTGCAGCTCAGGCACCCAGAGCAGCAAGGCCCTCAAGAGCACCTAGCCCTTGTGCTGCCTTGGACTCTTTCTCTACAACATTACAAAAGTGTTCAGGCACAAGCTGGGATGCATCCAGGAGCTATGCTCCTCACCTCCTGGGAAGCAAAGGCCTTTTCTCTCCAGGCCAGCCCCAGACACCCCAAGAGCAACATGAGAGTGATGAAACAGTGATGACAGACACATCCACAGCAACAGGCACGCTGCTCTGAAGAGCCCTCCACGATCCAGCTTCTCACAGCCCTGCCTCACTCTACAAAATTCCAGCTCCAGAGGCGGCTGACAACTACAAGCCAGACGCTCTGTTTGGCCAGCTGAGGGACTCAAAAGCTAGGTATCAAGCCCTCCTCCTGCCAGGGTCCCGCAGCTCTGCAGTGATCTGGATGGCTGTGCTACAAGGCCCCGGAAGGAGATGGTGACGGGATGCTCCTCCTTGGATTCAGACCCCATTATGGCTGGATAATTGGGCCATCATGCTCTCCTTCTGCTCAGATGGCTCTGGCTCAGTAGCTGCACTTCAACTGCTTGCAAGCCAAGATATTTCTCATAGCCAGTTTTGAAATAAAGAGTCCACTTCCATGCAGGAGTAGGTGCTTGGACTCATCTGGGCAGCTGCTACGCCGATAACAGTGGGACCATCCCACAAACTCCCAAGAGTGACCTTGTACTTAAAAAATGAGGGGAGAGCTCTCTGGTCTCTCAACACACCAGTCTCACCAACTCTCCACCACATCATGGAAGTCACCCCAGATGCTTTTAAAAATCCCACCCAGCATGTTTTTAAAACACATGGACCCAAACCCACCGCTCCAATCTGACAGTTCTTGGGTTTGTTAAACAAGCAGCTTGCTTTGGGGGGCAAAGGAAGGGAAAAAACCCCCATATTCCCATCACCTTAGACTCGGGAGGCCCAAAGGAATCTCTCACTAACAGCAGCAGGCTCTAAAAAAGTGGGGCCAGCTAGTCCTCTTTACCACCCACGGCCAAGGAATGTGCAAGCAAGCACCACCGTCCTGCCCCAGAGGGGACTGCCATCCAACGGAGGGCTGGAGCAACGGGAGTTCTCTCCACGTCAACTACAGCTCCGGGAGCAACTTGGGACAGAAGGCACTAGATGAAGTAAATTATTATTCAGCATCCAGAATACTATTGGCTTCCAAATAATTGTCTATTTGTGTGCGTGCATGCACAAGAATCCTCGCTCCATGGTCTCTGCCAGCATATTCCCAGCGCTGCGACTCTCTGGGGACAAGGCCCATACTTGTATTCAATCTTGGATTTGGATCTCGAACACTAAGGTTTCAGATTTTGTTTTAAAAAACATTTTCTCTGGCAACTGGGCTGCTAATGGATTTGATGTTTTTGCTCTCACCTCCTCCCTACCTTTAAAAGCTTGGCACCAAAGGGCTTCTTTGAAGATAAGGCCAAATTTGCAATTTAAGGGGAGGAACTTCATAAAGCCAGACGTGAAGGGATGGAGAGGAGGAGGCGGGGGGGGAAAAAACCACCAACCCAGGAGCCACTTTGCCTGTTGAGATGTACACTGTACAGTACATGGGATTACAATGGCCTCTCTGTACCACCCCTGGCTGGAGCCATAAATTCGCTGCAGCTGCACTGCTGCTACCTACGCTAGACTCCCCAAGGGCCACGCTCAGTGGGGCTCCTCCGCAGCCACACACCCCTCCTACCCTCCAAACCGACCGCATCACGCAGCCCTGACAGAGCCCGCACCCACCCAGCACGCACGGGGGGACGGGACGTCGCAGGGGCAACTGCAGGAGCCTCCCGCTGGGCTGCCAATGCCGCCGGGGGCTCCGTGCTGAATCCAAACGCGGCCCTTGTCCCAGAGGGTTTGAGGGCCAGCAAAGCCAAGGTCTCCCTGGATCTCCAGCAGACCCATGCTCAGCACCACAAGGAGGCAGGGAAGTACCACTCAGAGGTTTTGCAGGTGGAGAGCCAAGGCAGACAGCAACCTGCCCCAACCTGGGGGGAAACCTGTGGTGTAGAGGAGAACCAAACCCAGCCCTCCTTACACCCCCAGCCTTGTGCCCTATAACACCGGCATCACTAAGCGAGGCGGCTGCTCTACCTAAAAGCACCACGACAAATGACAGTGACACCATCAGAGGAAGCTGCATTTTGCATATAAATGCCACGTTCTGGGCCAGCATATCCACATTTGAGGTTTACTTCTCAAAGGCTACCTCAGCTGGTTTACACCACCACAGCCCTTCTTAACCACACGAAACTCCACGCACTGATTCACAGCCCTCTGCCTAACCTGTCCCGTTGTTAATTAGGACAAAAATAAAAAAGCCACCTCACTTTGGCATTTGAAAGCTGACGACACAGTTCTGGCAGGGATCTTCGCACCCCTTTTCTCTGCACTCTTATGACGTAAAGAATAGCAGAAAGGCCCGATGCACAGTCTTTAGACACACAAGCTTGTTGAGACTCGCTGACACTGCAACCAGTGAACACATCCTTGCATTTGGCAAGGCCCCAGGACCGTGGCTCTGCAGAAGAGCATGACCTGATGGCCATTCCCTTTGCCAGAATGGACCTTAGAGAGCCAAAACGGCATTGCCACCACAGGGCTCAGGGTGAAAGACTTACTGCCTACACCAGACACAGAAGTTCATGAAAAACGATCAGTTTCCAAAACACCATCTGGCTTTCACAGACGTATATAGAGACACCACAGACCAAAACCTCTGTGAACTCGACAACAGTGGGTTTTCACACAGGCAACACGCTGCGGTGTGGTTTGGCCGTTGCCCAGCGAGCCTCCGACCCGCTGCACGGGCACAAGGTGCAGTCACCATCCTCACGTCTAAGGGGAGCTCACGGAAGGGTTCTGGCCACAGGGCAGCAGCCTCCCCGAAGCAGCTGAGCAGAAAGCAAGGCTAAAGCTTGGCTCTCACCTCTGTGCTGGCACGCTGCCCCGCGAGGAGGGCAGAGAAGCTCGAGCACGTCCCACACGCTCCCCGAAGCACATTTCCCTCCATCCATCCCACCAGAGCCAAAATAAATTGGCACTGCCTCTTCCTCAAGAGCTCCTACAACACACAAGGGCAGCCCTGAGAGCCCCTCTCCAGCACCCTGTCTGCCTGGTACCAGGTGCTCTGCTAACAACCCCATCAGGCACAGCTGAGCCCCCCATCCCATTTGTGCTTTTGCAGGGAAGAAGAGAGGCTGTTTTAATAGCAGGAGCATCCAACCTCCTCAGGGCAGGGATCTGTTGTTCCCTGTTTATGTAGAAAGCCCTGTACCGCCCGCGGCAGCTTTGGGACTGCGAGCACCGAGCGGGGTTTTTTTTTTCCCCTGCAACAAATATCTTTCTGAGCTCTTCAGCTGACTTGCTTCCACTGCACCTACGCTCCTTTTGTCTCAGCTTCCCACAGACGCTCAGATTGCTGGAGCACACACTCCTGCGGAGAGGAGATTTTAAAAACAACCTCTTACACACAAATAGGCATATGCAGCGAATTTTGAAAGCTTCCCATCCTGCAAGCGTTCCCTCTAGAAAACTGGCTTCAAGCACTACGTTCAGCCAACAAAGCACCAGAAACAATGTTGTGTGATTTGGGGCCAAGAGGAACTAAATCAAATACCAGGAAATAAAATTTTTTAAAAAAAAAGATGCTCGCGATACCTTTTGTTGAACAATTACCCAAAGTACCTTTAGAAAACTGGAAGATGATGCTCACACATGTTCTACCTAAGGACCTGCAATTCATTTATTTATTATTCCCCTTAACTTGTTCTCCTGGCTTAGGAACTGGCATATGTAACAACCTCTTAAACTGTGACTGACCACAGGAGCACCAGAATACACAGCAGCAGTTTTCCCCCTCAGGATGTTTTCAGTCTAACCAGAAACAGGAAGTCTCCAAAGATTCTGCAAGAGAGCTCTTACCTTGCGGGACATCCCAGCCCAACCGTAGACTTTGCACTGCAAAGTTTTTAGCCCGAGAGGTAACGGTTTAAACCAAGAGATTTGCAAGCCCTGGTCTGTAACATGCCAGCAGTAATACATGAAATCATCTTTGCACATTAAAATAGTCCAAGGAAATTGTGCCTCATACCTCTGGGGTGCCTGGCGTCAGGCATTAAAACGACCAATCTACCACTACTTACTGCCAAAGAAACTTTTGTTAACCTGGAGTTACACTGGGCTACTACTGGTAAAACTTCTTGCTGCCCAAGTGACTAAACTGCAAGTAACCGAGCCTGAGGTCTCTGAAAACTCAGCTACAGGCCAGCCTGGGCTAAAACCAACACCACGGTCCCCAGCGCACTCTGCCACTGCTCATCCTCTTCCTAAGGCACGCACAGGGGGTCTTTGGGAGACAGTCTGTCTTTGCCTGGGAAAAGGAAGAGATTTCGGAAGCACAGAGGAGCCTCTCCAGACCTGTGGCAGCCCTGGGGAGGCTCAGCACCACAGAGTGGGTCCTCCCTGGTGTGCTTGAGCTCTGCTCCATCAGTCGGCTCACGGAGATGAGAGTCAACGTGGATGGCAATATCTACCCCGCCACCGTGCTCAGCCCATCGGCACAGGGTTTAGCTCCGTTTTCTGCACAGGAAAACCCAGGCTGTGGAGAAAATTCCTTAAGCTCACACAGGACATGTGCATCAGCTGGGGACAGAGCCCAAACAGCTGGACACCCAAACCCGTGCTTGCCCCTGAAGAGTGTCTTTCCTGCCCTGTCACCCATCTGCTCTCCCTCAGCCCGGGCAGAAGTAGTAATAGGGGTGGGTTTGTTCTTTTGCTGTGTATGGTTTCAGACTGTGAAGTTTCTGCGCTCCTGAGGACATGTGATTCAGGAAGAGGCTGGGAAGCACTGGCAGGCAGATTTGGCGGTGTTTCAGTCAAGTGTGGTCATTCAGTAACACTGCAAGAAACTACAAAAATTCAGGTCTGCCATAAACAGAATCATTTTCTTAACTCAGGAAGTTTCCCCTCTGCATCACTGGGGAGAATGAGGACAAGGCAGGCTGCTTGCTTCATGGCCCCACCTGCAACGCTCTTTGCTCAGCAGGAGGCTCCAGCTGGCTCCCAAAGGGCCAACTCTGCCAGCCCCAGTCAGGCGGAAGGAGCTGTAACAGCATCCTGAAAGTACTGGGGGGCTGCCAGTTTGGTACTGAAGGCTTGGAGGGATCTGTCTGTTCTTAGTTTTGAGGAAAGAGCAGAATTTCAAGGAGTGAGAGGGGCTGGACAATGATTCACCTGTTCTTTGATGGAGCAAAACTCCAAGCCAGGAGCCTCACACCCCAGCAGCTGGAAAGACCTCTGCAAACACCAAGTACCGGGTTGCACTTTGCAATCTTAAGAACTTCTTGCTCTGTGCTTCTGTATCACACCAGTACAAGATACAAAAAAGCTGTATTTTCCAGACTGAAGGGATACAGAGGATCCATAAGACACACATGCCAGTTTGCAGCACATACATTCGCGTGTCATACTACTTCTGCCTCAAACTGAGAAATGTGTGTGGATTCAGCTACTTGTACTGGGATATCTCTCACAGAAAGGTCCTATGGGTGTGCGTGTGCATGAGAGAGGGAGAAACTGAACTTGCCTTTCAAATCTGCACAGGACTTCTGAGCACCTTTCAGGTGAACCTGCCTCATCTTCCCCAACGGGAACTATACCAGCAGGGAGGGCTGACCGTATCTGTATCCGACTTCAACCCTTGGAGCAAACACCTACTGGGACCTCGGCTGCGTTGTACGTGCAGGATGAGTTCCTGTAATTGTATCTAAAGGGGAGGGTTAAGAAAAGTACATGGAACAAAACTCCATTTACTTCTTGTCAGAGAATATCATGCGCCCAGCAGGGAGCTCGCAGCCCTCCCTAATTGTCCTATTTACTTCAGTAGATCCCAAAATGACTCCTACTAGCAAGAGAAGTTATTTTGCCTCCATTTCTTTAGGTCACTTAAATAAACAGAAGAAATCTTCACTGCAAACCTGCTGCTGAAATCCTTCCAAAAGCCATAAACCTCAATACCCAACCCATTAAAGTGTCTGCATGTATGTATCTGTGCATAAATATGCAAGAACCCTCCTCCAAACATGTGCACACTGAGGCAGTAAGTTTCAGAAGAAAACTAAGACAAAATCCTACTTACAAATGCCCACGTTCTTCTAATAATTTCCACGCTAGTTTTTTTAGCCTATGGGAAAAGCAACTTTAATGACAGATTGCAAATGAACATATCAAAAAGGCACCACGGTAGCAACACAGAAATTAAGAGAATTGGGCACCAAGAAAAACAAGCAATTTAAGACACACCAGGAATTACGCGCGGGCAAACAGCGTGTGTGGATTCCTGTTATCCCACTCGCATAACGCTGCAGAGAGGTCAAGAGAGTTTCTTTAAAACAAACAAGGACAAAAAAAAAACCTTTAATAGACCTGAACTGCCTTTCCCACAATGCCAGTGAAATAACACTTGGGATACCAGAATTAGCTGGGGAAGTGCCTGAAGATACAAGGTTTGCCAGCCAGAGGTATTGGTTAAAGTCTATTATTTTAAGTATCAATATCTTCAGAGCACTTCAAAAAGTGTCGTTTGGACCCGGCCACAAATTCAGCGTTCCGCTGTCTCCCCGACACTCAGTTTCTATTTGCAGCCACCATCCAGAGGACCTGCCAAAGTTGCAGCCCAAGCCGTGAGGCGCGCGCGCACACGTCCCACAGCATCCCACCACCGAGCAGCACATCGCTTTCCCCCGACCCCAAATCGCCCCTCATCCTTGCACCAGGGTTAAAAACCCTACCGTCGCCCAAGAAGAGGACAATAATTTTACCCGCGGTTTCCCCGCTCCCGCTCGCCTCTGCGACAGCCGCCGGAACGGCCCCCGCACCGGGCACACACTGAAATGCCTTCGCATCGGCAGGAGCCGGGTCTCGCCTGCAAACTCCCATCAGCTCTTGACAAGAGCTGGAGCAACGGAGGGAGAATCTGGGGTCGGTTTTGCACAGTTTTTCCCTCTCTCCACCGCGCACTGTCCCTCCTCGCCTAGCCGGCGGCAAGGATGGGGCGATCCCGTGGACCAAGCTTTTGGGGAAGTTTCAGACAAGCTCCGGAGCACGGCGTGTGCGTGCGCTGGGCCTTCCATTAACTCCGACCGACCGAGGAGCTGGAGGGAACCAGTCGAGCCCCCCACGTCCCACCTGCTCGAGCGAAAACAAGCCCTGTGCTGGTGGGGTCCACCGGGCCCCTACTCCTCCCTTGTCATGTCTCCCGCCTCCCTGCTCAGACCCCCTTTCCCCGCATCCCCGCACCAACAACTTCCCAAACTCTGGCACAAAGATTGGCCGGAGGAAGCGGGGAGGGGGGAAACCCTGAGCCCCTCCGCCCGCCTCGGCCGTCCTCCCGGGCCCCTTCGCTTCACTCACCGCGGTCTCCAGCGGAGCAGCCTTTGGGGGAAACACAAAGATGCCCCAAGCGAAGGGAAGCAACAAAGAGGCTTAACTCCAGGAGCTGGGAACTTCCAGGCCGGATCTGCGGGGAATTCAGCGCACACACACACACAGAGGGGA